>NW_019174788.1:1624000-1654378 GCF_002260705.1 Seriola dumerili | reverse complement strand
ACATGAAGTTTCACAAATGTTTATTTTATCGCTTTTCCTTTCTACTCCTACATTTCTCTCCTCTCCCTACCTTCCTGTCTTCTTTTTTTATTTTTTTAATTGTATTCTCTTTTGATCCCTTTTTTCCTCTCCTTCCCTCTGGTGTACCCCTCTCTTCATCCTTTTTCCTTCCATGCCAGGCCTGTTTCAGCCTGCCATGACATGGCCTGGGCTAATGTGCTCCAGTGCGGCTTAATCGTTGCACAGGTCTCTAAGGCTTACTGCTACACACTGTAACAAAGTACACTATTTACCTCAGGGCCACACAGAGAATAGGCTTGCACAGAGCACAGCGAAATCCAGTGGGGAATCAGTTTCACATCACAACACATTATTGATTTTTCCCCCCAAAACAGACATGTTTTTCATTGTTGTCTGAGCCTGACTTCCTATCTCCCTGTCCCTTACAGAGGGGTGGAGGGAGCTCAGGATTAAGGTCATGCCCTAGAGGTAAACACTGTAATGTGTCTTATTTTTCCACCAAAACTATCCATTTTACTGCTTAATGGTTATTCGTACCGTTACAGGGTGCATCAGTTGTTCGTTTGTACTTTTATGTTGTATATCATGTTGTAACAGCTCTTGTGGTTATGCACTCACTGGTGTAGGGCTGGATATTGTTATTTTTATTACTTTAATTACTTTTTGAATTAATTGATTAAATTGTTCACACACATCACAAGTTTTTAAAGGTTTTTTTTTTCATTTAATGCCTTTTATTATATAGTTAATAGTAGAGATATGACAGGACTTCAGGGGAAAGAAAGATGGGGAATGACGGTCATGGCCGGACTGGCAACTGGCGGCTTTGCAGTTTGTGGTCAGTGCGTTAAACCCTCAGGCCACCAGGGCACCCTACATCACAAGAGACTAAGGTGATGCCTCTAAATTGCTTGTTAGTTCCAATTAACAGCCCCAAAACCCCAAGTTCAACAAATTTACAAAGATTTCAAAGAACAGCAAAACTTTGTATTTGAGAAGCCAGTGTTTTAGTTTGCTAAATGACCTATACAATTATTCCATTATTAAAATAGTTCGTTTAATTGATTTTCTATTCGAATTGACTAATTAACCAATTGATTTGATTAGATAAGCACCACTTTGTTGTGAGGAACTGATTATCAGGAAGGCAAATTATATACCTTTGCCATGTTCTTTAGAAACTTTGTCTGAATATTATTGTTTCAGATGGTATAAAATAAGTACATTACCTTGTCAATCAAAAACATGTACCTCCACTCTTCAGTTATCCGTTGTTATGTAACAAAATTAACACAAAAATGAATTGCTGAGAAAAAGGGCTGTTGATGGCCAGTTTTGTTTGAACATTTGTTGAATGCAGGTAAATGTCCTTGAAGGACCCTCGTCATTTTCTTCCTCTCTGTTAATGGCCCAGCTGAGGTGTGTAACTTTGCTGCAGCCCTAGTCTTTATACACACACACACACACACACACACACACACACACACACACACACACACACACACACTACACACACACACACACACACACACTAAGCAGACGGCACAGAACACGTGGAGTTGACAGCTGGTAACTGCAGGGTCCAGCAGGTGCAGTGTGTGTGTATATGTGTGTGGTTGGCCCCAGAGGGCCACTGACTCATGGCCAGAGAGGCAGGCAGAGGTGTGTGTGTGTGTGTGTGTGTGTGTATATATATATGTGGATGTAAAGGGGGCCTGGCTGACTGACTAGCCTGGAGTTGACTTCACTTCAGCTCCAGTGATTGATTGGAATGGGCCTGGACATGGGGCGATGTATTGCCTTTGGTCACTACCTTTGACTACCTTCATTACATCAATACCAGTCTCTCTCCTCTTTCCTGTTTAGTTTTTGTTATTTGTGTGCTTCTCTGGCCTTTTACTGAACTTTGAAGACTTCACTTTATTATGATAATCAGCACAAGACATGTTACTGGTCTAAGAATGTCATAGAGAGACTTTTGTGATCTGCTTTATGAAATGGATCAGTGCTTATAAGCAAATGGAGTGGATTAGCTTGACCTGAACATTCTGCAGAAGGAAAGTTTTGAGGGTTTAGTGCACAACAAAAAACTCTTTATCTCTCTGACTCTCTCTCTCTCTCACCAGAACCAACTTGTTTTTGGTCAGTATGCCATTTGATGGAGTCTGTTTGCCAGCCCGCCTGCCTCTGGCTATGGTGCCATCTTGAAAGGCGCCGCGGCACCAACACCTGGCCCGCCGGCTGCCTCTTTGGTCTGCCTCACCTTTTGTCAGCACCATGTTAATGAAGGCCCTGTCAGTGTCCACCGCTCGCACACTGGGGTGCCTTTTAATGAGTTCGCTATTTGATCGCTATAGACACCCGGCGTGAACGATCCTTTTTTTTTTTTTTTTTTAATCCCTCATGGACGATGCTCCTTCGCTCTTGTATATGTATGTGTGTTTACAGAAGTGTGCGGCTAAAGGGGAGGGAGACAAGAAGGAGGGGGGCCGGTCAGCTGATTAGGACTAGTTTCTAATAAAAGAGGGAGGATGGTTGTCTTTTTGAAAAAAAGGGAAAGAAAAGAAAATTATTATTTTTATTCCCCCCTCCCTCTGTACCCAAGTGAGTCGTGGCTCTCCCTTTTCAGGGGTAGATGAAAGCAGCTGGGCGCAGGGCTTCCAACAAAAAGTGCCAAGCGATCACAAACAAACCTTCAGATGAATCACATCAAAGGCGCTGCCCCAATTGTTAGCCCTCTCGTATCTGCGGAAAATTGGCTCATTAAGGGCAAAAAATGACATTGTTTACATTAGCCGGGGCCCTGATTAGTGCCAGCCATGTTTGTTGTGTTGCTCTGCTGTCCGCTTACCAACAGACCACTTGAGCCGCTCGGCACAATCGCTCCTTTGAAGGCTTTCTTTCTCTGGAAAAAAAAAAGAGATAGAAAGAGTGAGGACAACAACAACAAAAAGAAAGGGGGGAAAAATACACCCGTACACAGACGCACATAAACACATACAATTGCTGTTCCAAACCCACACAAATGGACATGATGGCTGGTCTTTTCTCTCTCTGCCTCTCTACTCTCCCCTGCTCATCGGCTTTTTCTCTCTTTAGGACTAATTAGGTTGCTTGTGGAAATGGAGGCGATAGGAGAGGACAGTTGGGCCAATGATGAGTCTGTTTGTGCTGTAATTGCACTGATAAAGAGGGTGGTGTTTGTTGGCGGCAAAGAAAAGAAAAGAAAGAGCTTGACAATGAAAGGGCCTGGGGCTCTTCTTTCCGCCAATGGCCTCGTCTCTGTGAAAAGAACACCTTTTGTGCGGCGAGGCTTTTGTAAACTGAGATGATTTCTAATCTGTGGAAAGTGCCATGTGTTTTAGACAGGCATGTCTGCGTGTGTGTGTGTTTTTGATCTCATAGATCTAAGGTGTAAGGGTCCTTTAACCTTCTCATCTCCCACTTGAACTCCTTTCTTCATTCTTTCTTTTCTGCCCTCTGTTTCTATTTTATTTTACTATTCAGAATCTGTAGAATCAATCAGTACTAGCATCATAGATGAGATGCGATAAAATGAGATAAGTTTCATCTGTAATCATTTCTGCTGTGTTACTGAATTTCTGTAGCAGCAAAAAGTCATAACATAACATCATATATTCTGTGCATAGACAGCTGTATTTTCATATTCTGTTTATTGTAGAAATTTATAGATGCAGAGATTGATAAATAAACATGCACAACATTGCCGCTCCAAATAAATCTGATTAAAGTCATCATTTCAATCATTCTATCTTTTTCATTCTATCCAAGACTTTTTGACAAACTTAACCCAGCAAGTTCCCTCAATGAAACGTTTGACCTATTAAAATTCAGGAGGGGACATTTCATCTATCCCAGCTTGGTGTGGCGGCGGTGAGAGACCGACAGTGTGCGACAAAAAGGATGGGAAAAAAAAAACTTGGGGAGTAAAACTTCAAGTTATGGGTGAGCAGGTCAAGCTGCATCGCTAACGACAACCGCCGACCTCAAGCTTGCCCTGTGTTACCCTTCACCTTCCGCCGCTCCCCAGGCCACCTCACCTTTGCCCTGGGAGAGAAATAGAGTCTGAGGTAGAAGTGGGGGAGGGATTGAGAGAAGGATGGAGTAGACCTCCCCCTCAACATAATGATAACCGCTGAGATCTGGTCACCGTCCCCCACTGGCCCCTGGACACGCAGCCCTGCGGCCCCCAGGTCAGCCCAGCACATTATACCTCCTCTCTCCTCCTGAACTCTCTGACTCCACATTTACATACCACTACTTTTTTCTACTTTCTTTCTTTTTCTGGTTTGTTACACTTCTTCCATTTTTTCTTACTACACCTCATTTTCTTTTCTGCCTCTGCTGAACTCCTCCCTTTCTCCTCTTTGTCTTTTGCATTTCATCTGTACAGTCCAGGTAGTGTGTATGCATGCCTGCCAGTGTGTGTGTATGTTTGTGTGTGTGTATAATAATTACCATTTAGAATACTAGCAGATCTCTGAGGGAGGGAGCCCAAGTTTGCCAACACTGAGGCATTGTGGGAGCTGTTTGGTTTGTGTTTAGGTGCCCTTGGTGTGCTGTGCTGAAGAATCAGAATTTCCTTGACTTTTGACCGCCTTCGTCCCCAGGGGGAAAGCAGGGAGGGATAGAAGGGCATGGACTGACTTCCATTTGCCGTTTAAGGACCCATATGGAAAATATAAATTGGTAGCAGCAGGAAAGACTGAAACCATTGGCATTCAGGGCATCCGCCATTTGAATTCATGAGGTTGTGTTGTGTCTCTGCCCACTTCTCGATTGGAATATTTAAGAATGTGTCACACGAGGAGAGACAGATAGAGATGTCGCCAGAGCTTGCTTCTGTCATTGTTTTCTGTCTGAAATCTTTTAAAAATGTCTTTCTGGATTTTTGCTCTATTTCTTCGTAATATCTGATACAAAACAGAATACATGTTGACAGTTAGGATGAGTTGGTTTAGGCCAAACAGCCTAAATCAACCAAACCTCTACAAAATGCTGCTGCTCAGGGAAAACCTCATATCTAGAATCTTGCTTATACTTACACTTGTGTTTATGGCATCTGACTGATGGTCTTATTCAGAGCAACTTACACATTGCTTAATATTTATGATTAAGGCAACACCATCAGTAGCAGCAGCAGTGATTGCATCCAAGAGAACAGCTAACCGTGAGTACAGGTGTGCCAAGAAAGTTGAAAAGTGTTTAGTAGCCTAATGAGTGAAATGTACTTTTAGGGAGTTGGATTTATCTGTACTTACTCTGTATACCACTGGTTTCTTAACGTTTTGGTTTTTGAACATATGAAAACAAAGTAATGGCTAAATGTCTCAGGTTGTATGATTCAGTACAACCTGAGACCAAAAAGTGACTTTTCTTTTTGAGACAGTTTCATTTTTATAATTTCACAAGCCTGTAGAGATAACACTATTCTGTATTTCACTAAACAAAAAGAAATGTAGGTATGTTATTTCTTTCCTATCCCACTAATCATCCTCTCTGTGTTCCAGTATTGTGCATCCCCCATATTGAACCACTCCTCTGTGTAATGAGCTACAAACTGTACTGCAAATATTAAATATTTAGTAATAAGATCAAGTGGCGGAAATCTTCACTGTGACTATAAAAATGACCAGGCCAGTATCTATGTAATTCAATGTGTTAATATCTAATCTAATTGAATGTCAAAATCAATTGGGGTTTGTCCGTCAGGCCTATAGGCATAAGTAAATACCTTAGTTTTAGTTAACTTAGTTTTTAGGACCTTTGATCATTTTATTTTTTGTTTATACTATAAATTGCAAAGTCAAAAACGACCATCATAATTTCCCAGAACTGAGATGTTCAAATGCTTGTTTTGTCCAAGCAGCTGGCCAAAATCTAAAAGTATTTAAAATACAGTGATATAAAACATATAAAAGAAGCTAAAGTTGGTAAATGACTCAAATGATTCTTCTATAGAAAATTTGATTGTCTGTTGATTGATTGTTTAATCGACTAACTTTTTGCATCAAAAAGGACTGTTTAGCTTGTAAACACTCTATAAAAGTGAAACACTACAGTGTAACACATGCATAATGTGTTATGTCATGACGCAGTATCACTCACTGCCTTACCTCACATCTCCTCCTGCTTCCAGGAACCACAGTTGACTTGCACAAGGCGGTGGCTGAAGGGAGGAAAGCTTGCTGGGTGGATGGGCAGGGTATGCTGTGTACGGTGTGTGTGTTATGTATGTGTGCTGAAGAAGCAGAGGAGGGGTGCTGCGGTGAGTATAGGGCTTCACAGGAGCAGGCCTAGTGAGGGACTACATTAGGAAGGGGTTGTGTCCTGCTCATGGGACAAGGGACCAACTGTGACCTTGTGGATAATAACTGCCACCGGGGGTCACAGCCAGCCGCAAAGGGAGAGAGACGGAGAGTGAGGGAGAGAGGACGAAGCTTCATCACTTCCCCCATTCTCTCCAACTCACTCCGAGTGCCCTCCCGCTCATGTCACCGCTATCAGTTTAAATGGAGCATTATGCAAAATGGAGATGATTTTGGCTTCAGGGGCTGTGATAGGGAGAATTGCGGGTTAATGTAGGGGAGAAAAGAAAAGAAAGATGGGGATTTTGTTGGGTGAGAATAGAGGGTTAGTGATAGTGCTAGGTTTGTGGGGTTTGGTGGGGGTTGTTGGAGGGAGGAGTGAGGGGTATAAGAGGGTTAATAAAAGTGACAAGTGAGTGTTTCATTCTATCTAAGCCACCTTCCTAGACAGGTAACTCACTTAGAGGATTCGCTGAGTGAGGGAGTCAGGCTACTGGGGGAGATCGTCACTTCGGTGTCTGTCTCAATATAAGCCGGAGGCGACACAGGACCCCGGGGTCCGGCCTTCCTATATAAAAGCCCACCTGAGAGCCAGCACACAATAAAGGCCACTCAGCCAGATGCAATAAACCACAAAGAGAATTTCCTGAAAAACTTGATTTAAGCTGGAAAGGAATTGAAAGTTATTTGCAAATAGCGATTTCCTAAAATCATATACCCCAGGCTGACTTAGGAGAGTCATTCATATAAGATTGACTGTTATCTACAAGCTAAATGGATTTGGTTTTACCTGACTCAAAAGAAAAAGTTATTGGAAAACACACTTTACCGAGTCTCTTGTCTCTTCCTGTGAACTGTTGAGTCGAAGTGCAGCGCAGGATATATCCTCAGAGGATTTTCCATTTTCATCACATGCACTGTTTTTGAAAGGGAATCAACTTTTAAAGATGCTCAAATCTCAGACTTCCTGTAAGTTTATTGCACTTGCCATGAGCCAAAGATGTGATTATTTTAAAAGTCAAATTCTGGTGCAATCTAATGAGAATTTTACCTTAGTCATGTGTTTGGCAATATTGAATTTCCAAACCAAAAAGTTAATTTGATCACCTTTGTTATTGATGATGTGTCTCTCCAGATTGTGTCAGATTAAAGACTGAATGCAGTTTTCTAGGGGGGGGGGGGTTGTTTTCTCTGTGATGGCCATTGTCAGTTACAGTATCTATTAATTAGCCTGACAACAATCCTAACTGCATTCCAACATCAACATAGCTGTACTTGTAAAACTCTTATCTAAATCTGTAGTAGATGTTAAACAATAATGAAAGTGAAAGAGGTGAAACTCACACGAAAGACTTTTATTGTAATTTTTGCACACAACAATAATTGGTGCTCTGAATTGCAGTGTTATCGGTTAACCTAAGCATGAAATCCTTGCCAGCAACCACAGATTTTTTAAAATTTTGTTATTGATTAATCTATTGTTTATTATTTTTTAATCATTTATTCTATATAATGCCAGGAAAAAAATGAAAAATGTCCATCAAAACTTCTTCAGATTACTTGTTTTTTCCAACTAACAGTCAAAAACCTAAAGATACTCAATTTTCTAATGGAATAAAACTGAGCAAAGCAGAAAATCCTCACATCCTTAATAAATTACATAAATTATTAGTAGATTATCAAAACTGTTGCTGATTTATATTGGCAAGAAACTAGAAGCCACTGTCTCCATTTTGGAATTGCTTTAAATTTGCCGTCTGCGCATTTCACTGGTCACAGTTTAATGGTACAACCGATGTAAATCAGACTTCACAGGCAGGTCAATTGAATTGTGTAATGTTGTTAAATAAGGAAGACGGCATAATGCTAACATAGATGTAAGATATTCTATAAAACACAAACAAAAATATGATATGATATAGTCTTTACAGCCGGTTAACAGAGGATATGTAAACATCCCATGTCATATATTTAATTTGATGCATCTGTTGGATAAACCTAAGGTATGGCAACCTGAAAGTCAAGTTGGAAGTGCAGCATTTTTATAGTTAAACATTTGAACTTCTGGCCAATGCCCTGGTGCAGTTTGCGTATGAGACGTAAGAGATCCCCCTGGGGTGTGTTAAATAGTTTCTGTGTCGCTATTACAGAGGTTAACAATTATTTTCTCCCTTGAAATGAGGGGCGCTGACCCTAATATGAGGTCATTTAACACCCATAATAAGATGATAATTGGCCAATGATGATGAACTTGCCCCTCCCTCCACCCCCAAAACTGTCATTTAATTGTAATAGATTACCTTTGTATTAGTTACATTTATCATTCCTGAAATGAAGCCAATGGAGATTTACATGAGTGTGTGTGTGTGTGTACACTTGTCCATGTATGTGAGTGATTATCAATGGGGGAGGGTGGGTGTGCTGTGACTTGAGATAATAATACTTCAAATCATTTCCTCCTTTTCCATCCTGATTTGTTTTTCTTTTTTTTCTTTTCTTTTTTTTTTTTTAACACTCGACGCCCCACTTCCTCACGTGCGCGCTTCACTGATGACTGTCGTAATTGCGTGTTCACGGGCTCGATTTCCCCCGAGGGGTTCCCCAAATTAAAAGAAGTCATCCCACTCTTCCCTCATCTCCCTTTTCTCTAGCACCCTGTTTTCTACACACACACACACACACACACACACACACACACACACACACACACACACACACACACACACGAACACACACACACACACACACTCTTTATCTCTCCCCCCTTCTCTTCTCTCTCTCTTACAGTCCCGCTCCAGGGATGCCATGCTTATTTGAATGGAACTTTCTTGTCTTTTTTTCTTCTTCCTTTTCAAGCCGCGTGTCACTAATGAATAAATAAAACACACACAAGCAGTGGATTGACTTTCATGCATGAGTGCACTGGCTTTGATGAGACCCCCCTCCCCTCCAATCTTATAGACAAGCTGCTGAGGACAGTCACTCTCCGCTCTGCTAGGCTACTGTTAAGCATTTGCTCTGTATGCAGATGATGCACATTTTGAATTTTACAGTGACTCTCTGCTGGGGTCAAATAACTGTAAAGATAAAAGGAATCAAGATTTAAATTCAGTTTTTTATTCATAAAGAATGGTTATTAATGACACTGCTTCAAAAACTGTAAACTTGTTTGTTGCTCTGTGTCACTGATTAACCTTTTCCATTCCAATCATGTGGTCAGGTTTGGCTTCTTTTGAGAAATCCTGTGGCAAATTTACAACTACAGCAGCTGTGGTTTGTTTAGAGTACTCTATTATCATGGCCAGTGATAGCTGTGAAAGTGCAACACCTGCAGAAATGAACCAAACCAAATCTTATCAACAGAAAATCTGAGGAGAAATCATCTTTGAACCACAGTGTACTCGTGTAGCAATGACTGGGAGGTGAAAGCACCAAAATAAAATGAAAATAATTCAAACCACATTTGCACAAATTAAAATGTAAATTCACAAACGATCGCAATTTGAATGGTAGCAGTGGTGGGATATATTAGTATAATGTTTTTGATGTGGCAGCGTACTGTATTTACTGGCCTTTAACCACCACAGCTTAAAAGGAAAGTGAAGCCCTGACTGGTAACAGTAGCCTTTGCTAGTATTTGTGCAGCTAAAGCCAGCAGTGTTTGCCCTCTCTTAACTGCCAAGGGCCTGGCATGCCGAGCAGGGCAGAGGGATCCTGGCACTAATTAGCTAGTAATGGCATCATAAATTATGGACAAATCAAGGCGGTGCATCGGACAGACGTTTTAATGAAAAGTTGTAATGGGTCACCCCCGGAGGCCTGAGGGCTGAGGTCCTCTTGCCTGCCAGGGTTATCCATCACATCACAGCTAGCAACAGGACTGTATCCACAGACTGGTTCAGAGATGGTGTGTTGGGTCTGGAGTTTTCATTCTCTTCACCACTGATAACTTTTTGATTGTTTTGTCATGTTTGAGATTCACACCCTGGCAGAGCTGATATCAGATATTCCAATGAAGCAATCTTTTCCCCTATTCAGCTACATTACATCACCTTGCATCACATCTAAAAACATGCATATCCATGCATGCCCACACACCACACATGCATCAATTACACACTTGGGATGCAGCGCAGATGATGACGCCTTGCTTTTCCTAGACAGAGGTGCCTCTCTTTCACCTAGAAATCTTTGAGAAAATGGGTGTCAATCCCTGGGACGGATGGTCAAATAAAATCGTTCTGGGACGTATTGATGTTTCTTTTGTCCCTCCGTTCAAGACCCGATAGGGTTCTGGCCGCGGCTGCCAGATGAACGTCTGAGAATCATTAGCGAAGCTGATTTGATTTACGTCCTGTGTAGATGGGGCCACACAAATGATCTGCCTCTCCATGGCCGTCATCAATCACCGCCAACCAGAGGGCACAGTAAGCACGCATGGGAAAGAGAGCGGGGTGGCACACCAGAGCACCCACAGGGCTGTGTGTATATGTGGGCACGTAAACACACATTGCACAAATGTATACTCTGTATGTGAGTGTGCTTGCTGAGTGATTTTTATTATTTTTATTTCATTATGTGTCTGGATGGAGAGTTTATTTTGTGTATGTGCATATTGGTTTGTGTTGTGACTATATGAGTGTAATAAGGCTGTTATGAATATAGATGTGAAAGTATTAATTTCATTTATACCATTTATATCATTTAATTGTAAGTTTAAGTTACATTGTCATTCCTTCAGTAAATTCACAATTGTCCAATTGTGCAATCCATAGTTGGTTAACATTCAGTACTTTTTATGACCAGTCTTTCCTTGGTGCCCTCCTCTGTAGTTAAGTCATAGTTCATACATAGTATAACTAACTAAACACTGTTTTATTTTACAATATAAAATGAAGCATAAATAAGATGCATTTGGGCCTTAGAATCCAACAAATTGAAAGGTATTGCAACAGGAACGTGCAGTTAGGCCTTAAAAACATAATGACATCAAAAGTATTGCAATAGAAATAAAACTAATTCAAGCATACTCTTTACACTATACCATCTTAATGGGTCTAATAATAAGCAGGGTAATGAAACAGATGATATGCTAGAAATTATGAACAGATAAGAAAACTTTTTCAATTCAATCAGGTTGGTTTAAGATAAGGTCCATATTAGAGCAAGCTCCATTGTTTCTCTTTCAAAAAAAGTATAACCAAGTTTAAGGAATTCTATGTCATACTTCCTGTTCTTATGTTTGGCCTGTTACTACTAGCTGACACCCTGTAGACACTCTGCAGTGGGAAATGGAAAATGTACCACATGTGAGAATAAAGATTTGACTAATACAACCAGAGAGGGATATTATGTAAGAGGGACACAGATATTGCTGCCCAGTATACTGTACACATACAATACACATTTAACTGAATTAAAGATCCTGCAATTTAAAATAAAATAAAATGGGATTTATTAAAGATGGTGATGGATGCTTGTGTGCAGCATGTCTAGCAGATACAAACTCCATTTAGAATTTTGTCCAGTGAGTAAAATTAAATTCTAACCTGATCATTTTTGACCCAAGGCAAGAGACTTGGTAAAATTCCCATGCTGTTCATGAGGTGAGCTGCTCAGGATTAATCAAGATGTTCTGGGGCCTGTTCAAACTTTCCCCTAAAAGTATTTTCCCTTTTTTTTTTTTTTCCCTTCACCTTCAGTAGCCTTTGTGTGTGTGTTCGCACGTGTATGAGTATCGGTGCATCTGTCTGACAAAATGGGGGGCTAGTGAGAAATGGGTGCGTTTCCATTTGAGGGCTCATGATTGACGGCCAACTTTGGCTTCCCTGGGAGTATGTTGTTGCTGGCAAAAATCCATGGCGCCTTGTTCACTTACAGAGAGTTGGCACAGGTTCCACTCCACAGTGGTGCACAATTCACATGCCATCGCACTGTTGCATCAGCAATAATCTCTTAAAGCCAACAGAGACAGGGAAACGGATCAACGTTTCGTTAATCGAAATGTCTTTATCCGAACCTCCTCCCATCGTAACCACCTCCACACTAAAACACCATGGCACTTGTATTATTGGAACACGCGTTCTCAAATATCTCTCTGTGATATGCTAATGAAACACTAATCCTTTATAGTGTGGGTCTATTTGCACTTTTATAGCGTTCAGAATCCAGTGATTCCAATGGATTCACGTTAAAGGAATATCAGATTAGATATGCAGTATGAAATCATGAAAATATGACTCAGATATAGGCCTATTTGTTTTGTTTTTGCTAATACACCGGAGCAATAGTGCTGATCCTCAAACACTGAATCCTCCAAAATACTAACCCACAACGAACACACGCACTGTGGATTTTATTAGAAACATGATTATCACACACTGGAGAAAACTGGGCTTTGTGTGTGTGTATATAATATATATAAATATAATATATGAGAGTGTGTGTGTGTGTGTGTGTGTGTGTGTGTGTGCGTGCGCACATGTGCGCAGGGGGTGAAGGCCAAATTAGCCAGGTTGTATAAGCAATTATTGGGGCACACTATGTACCTAAGCACTCTAATAGGTATGTAGAGGAGGCATTATTCAATTAGAGTGGCGGTTTGCTGTAGCGAGGAGCAGAGCAGTGGTGACAGCGCCGGTGTCTTCTCCTTATGAAACAACCTATTTAAGCTAAATCAACTCCCACTTAAGAGCTGCGGTAATAAGCGCGCGGCGACGCTCGCCGGCCCGCGGGGGCCCATCCGTCATGCTGTAATACGGAATCAGAATGAGTGATAACACCTAGTCCTGTTACAGCGCCTTAGCTGCTGCCGCAGGAATGGCTCTCAAACACACACACACACACACACACACACACACACACACACACACACACACACACACACACACACACACGTAACATGCGTACCTGCAGACACACACATGCACACATTGCTAGCAGCAGCAATACTGCTGGATGGCTCTGCTCATTTTCCACTCCCACCCACCTCCTGCACCACCAACTTGCATATGCGGAAGGAAATTGTGTTTCTATGGATCTGCAAGTATCTGCGAGTCTCTTTTCTTGTACTTTTTGCCATTGTCCAAGTGTGAGCACACACTGCACTGTACTGTGTGTTGGTCTAGTGTGTGTGTGTGTGGATGCAAGTCTGTGCAACATTTCTACATAGACATACACACAACAGTATGTCTAAGTATTTACAATATTTTTTACCTACTTGCTTACTATATTTATAATATTTTGGATTTTATCAATTAATCTTTAAAATGTCAGAAAATCATGACAAAAGCCAGCGTGAGTTTTAAGAGGCCAAGCTGATGTCTTCAGTGTTCCTTTAGCGGTTTAAAACTCCCAAATATTCTCAACTAATAGCAGTAAATCCTCCATACTGGAACCAGACAATGGTTGACATTTTTGCTCAATAAAAGACTTGGTGGGCTTTTCATAATTGTTGCTGATTAATTTTCTGTCGATTGACTAACTGATTAATGTCCTAATAGTTGCTAGGCCATATTGCAAAATCGGCATCAGAGTCAATCATGGTATATTTTAATTGATTGATATTGGCTATACTAAGCCCAGTCACAGAACAGTGTGTAATAATCCATCTTCCAGCCACTGTATATCTGTATCAGGCCAAAGAGCCACTATAAACAACATTTACAGTAGAGGGTAAATTACCCATTACCTGAATGTAATATGTATCTGAACACATTGTGCACACTGGAGGAGAAGTTAGTCAGTCACACAGTAAGAACACTGTAAATCTGGCTGATCAAGGAAGGAATAGTAAAATAGTAAAAGAAGCAGCAGTCACTGGGAACTCTTTAGGAGCTTAAGGTGACAGGAACTCGCTGCAGTTTGAATGAACCTCAAAGCTCCAACATGACATGAAGGTAATAATTTTTTTTTTTTACCTAGCTGTTCCTGTCATATAGAAAACCATGTGTCATGCCCACATCACAAGCCCTGATCACAGTTGCTCATATTAAACATGGAGCAGTGATATCAACATCAGTTCAGCCTGTAGTTTGAAGCCATGTCCTGGGAATAAAACAACAATGTTCTAGATGAAATAATTGATCATTTCTTCACTGATTTATCATTAACGTCCCTTGTTCTGTTATCGAGTTGGTGTTTTCCCTGAGAGAGTGCACGTCAGTTGTGCTGAAGTATTTAAAGTTTTTACTGTACATTTACTCCTCCCTCTTACCACAGGCCTGCCAACAGATAAAACTTATTACAACAAAGCTCAGCAACAAATACAAACAAACAGGGAAAAGATGTTGAGTATTTTCCTGAGTTGAATTATGGATAGATGAATGAACAGATGAAAACAACAACAAAACATCAACTGAGTGATGAAAACAGAGGAGGGAAAAAAACTCAATAAGCGGCATGTTTGAAATGTTTGAGAAGCCTGGTTTCTTGGGCATCCTCCTTTCTTTTTTTTATATCTTGTTTGTTTTTCTCCTCCATTCATCCCCCATCTCTCTCTCTCTTTCTCCTATCCCTCTCTCTCTCTCTCTCTGTGGCTCATCAGTGTGGTTGTTCATCGGTAATGACTCCCACTGTGGCAGGGCCCCTTTAAGGTTGAGGTCCCCCCCCCACACACCCCTTCATCCTTCCCCCTCCTTCAGTCCCATCCGCCATGCATTATTCATGGCTTTACAATCAAATGAGGGAACAACGGTTGGTAGCAGGAGACATGGTGCATGGCTCTTCCTCCCCAAAAGTCCCCCGAGGTGCCCCAGTCTGGTACCCACCATCACCCACTCCCCCTAACTCCCGCCCTGACCCACCCTGCCACCTCCCACTCACCCCTCCTGACACAGTGACAGATTTTTTTTCTTTTTTCTTTTTTTTTTTTTGATTGGGGTGGGGGTCCAGACACATTGACTCCATCTTGCCCTTCCCTGGGGTTGTTGGCAGTCACGCTGGTCAGTAGTGACCTCCGTTGCCCTTTGGGGTACTCATCACTTCCTCTTCCTCTCCACGGGGATGCACCCAAAGTGTCTGGCACCTTTTTTTTTGGAGGGTGGCTAAGGATGGGTGGGTTGTGCCTGGGATAGGTTGTCTTTCTTCTGAAGGCTTTTTCACAATAGCTAACACACTGGTTTGACATCACTGACAAGCTGTTAAACTTGTAAAGATGTTATTTTGTCCAAACTGTCATTTCCAAATCTTGGAACTCCCCCTCATTTCCCCCGTTGAACTTGGTGCCTTGTAGCAACAGGCAACCATTCATTTGCCAGAACATCATCATCCGTGTAACTATTCTAACCTAAGTTCAACCATAATACATAATTCATTGCTCTGAAGTGCATATTACCTTTCTCAAACCTGCCATTGCCCTTTCAAACACCACAGAGGGATAGAACATGGTGGTAAAAGAAGGCAAGACAAGCTTAAATCTCCTGTAGCAGTGCACTTAGATCAACAGCAAGCAGCCATGCGCACCCACATCCAGTGTGTTTGAATTGAATTGAAGGGTACAAATGCTTATAAAGTCAATGGAAAGACACAAAAGTAAGCAAATGCATCTGTTTCAACTTGAGCCAAAAAAGAAAACAAAACAGTGGTGCTCTAGGATGATGGTGTAAGATGCATTCAATGATGGTGGCAGGATCTTCTCGCCCGGATGAGCGCAGGTACAGAACAACAACCAAAGTAGCTCCGTCAAAAATTATCCTCATCTTGTATCTGAAAGTACTTTTGCATTTGCCTGGACACAGAAGTGCAGAATTAATGAGGATTGGAAATGAGAAAGAGAGCCAGAAAGAGAGAGAGTGCAAGTGGGCAACGAAGAGGGAAAGAGGAAATGAGCAGGGAAAACTGAACTGCATTGAAACTTTATTATGAATTATTTGGTACTTTATTTCACTGTTTCTACTCAGATAGGGAACAGACTTGTTGCACAGATGACGCCAGACCAACTCCTGCAGCTTCGGGTATTGGTGGGCTCCCTCCCTACACCCCACATGCAGAGCTTTGCTAATTTGGAGATAGAACCTGTTTGATTAGTGCTTTTTAAAGCAAAGCCTACACAAAGTTCACCTTAAACAACTAGTGTTTTTGACATCGACCAGACTAGTTGTTTCAAAATTCTCATTCTTAGTTCCCAGCATTCATTCTTCAAGGCCTATGGTGCAGTGAGAACTTTCAAGATTAGAGTACTGGAGAGAGAGACAGAAAAGGAGAAAATTCCTTCAATGTGATGCCTGTAGTAGAATAGTTGAATGAAGAGGAAGATTACAAATTAACATATTAAATGCCAAGATAGGCCCACCTGGTGTGTGACAGATCTTTCACACAGCGCAGCCAGTGGAAATGGAAATGTATCATAACTAGGTCTCTTGTGAGTAATTTTATTCTGATCACTCTTGGTATACTCGTTTGCTGCTTCTTTTTATTACAGGCTTTATATGTGAAGGATTAAAATCCTGTAATCATGTTGGTAATTGAAATTGCACGCTATTGATATTGTACATTGCTTAAAGCCATACAGTCTCACACAGTCACCTGTCTGTGAATCAGAGTGCTCCGCTCTCCTTCCCCACCATTCTGAATAACCCAAAACACTGCAGCCCGTCTCTTCTTTTCCTCGCCAGCCCATAAATATGCCATTATGGTACTCTTATTATCCTCATTATTGGGGTGGCTGGAGTGGCGCCTGCGTCTATCATGGCCCTCTAATGTGGGTCTAATGGTTCTGACCTGTACGGGACACAGGTGGTCCCCAGAAAAGCCTTGATTGGGTCCATTTATTAAGCTGCTCTGGCGCCAGAGACGGTCCAGTTAGTCATTTGCGTGCGGGGCAGGTTCCATTCCCAAGGCTGTTGATGGGCTGGAGCACCCCCCCCCACCCTGCACCCCCGTCTCACCTCATAGCCCCAGCTTTGTTCTTTCTAATGGCTCAATTAAATGGGTTAATTCGGAATGGGGACCCTCTTCAAATCTGTGATTATCACCTAGCCCCCTACCCTGCCACATCACTAGCACACATATATGCACACACACAGCTACTGCTCCATTGCTCAGCCCCCCCCCAGTCCCCCCACCACCCCACGCCGACTGCAAGCCCACACATTTATTATTCATCGCAATCAAATAAGTGAGGTGGTTGAAGAAAGTTGCTTTTCTCTCTCCCTCACTTCTTTCTTACCTCTCTCTCATTCTCTCTACCTCCATCCCCTCCCTGCGCCTCCGCTGCTCTTCTCCACTCGTCACCTCTCCTCTCCCAGGGAAGAATTGCTTTTATTGCGACAAACACTCTGTGGAGCCCTTGGCTTTCGGCAGCCCCAACCAGTCATTGATGCAGGCAGTCAGGGAAGAAGGCAGCCAAGCAGCCAGGCAGCCCTCCCCGTCAGGAAAATGAGCAATTCTCTCATTGTAATAATGCGCCTCTGTCATCTTCCCATTATCGGCATGATAAAAGATGAAATATTCAGGGAGGCTGGCCTCCTAACCTGATCTGGGCGCGATATTGGGCCTGTGGAAAATGAGTTTTATCAGCTTTAATATACTCCTTGGCAGACTGACCCTTGAAATTAAACATTATTACAGAGCGGATATTTAAAAAACCGGGGCCACAAATTACATCAAAATGAAAATATTAAGGAACATTACGAATATATCAAGTGGCGCTTCTCTCTCTCTTCTCATGCTTGCACACTGGCTCTCCTCATCCTGACACCCCCTTTCTCATCCTGCCCCCCCCCCCCCCAACCATCCTCGATGAGCATGGTTGGGGATGCGGCAGGCGACGTTGTAAGTGTCACTGTTGTTCTGTGTGTGTGTGTCTGCAGTGGGCTGGCAGAGAAATAATAACAATGCTGCCTGTCCCACCAGCTTCATACGTCTGCATAAACTAATTAGACCCCGACGCTCTCATCACCTGCTTTATTGAGAATGGAGCGGCGAACACTGGCAGGAAGTGTGGGACTTGAGTAGCAGAGTGTGTTCCTACACTTGTGTGTTTGCGTGTCAGAGAGTAGTGGTGGGACTTAAAATACTGTATATGCTGTACGTATTTGTGTGTGTATAGTATTGAGGAAGGTTCAGTTACAAGTTTGTCAGATGAATAATTCTTGCTCCTCACGATAACTCCTGGTATTTCAGCTGCATGTTTTGTCAGATAAAAGTATCTCCGGCCTCCTAACATGACAACTCATGTACAGTAAAGCTCATGGAAAATAATGGAAAAACCAGTAGGAAGTGAGTTTCTCTAATCACTTTAAAAGTAAAAATCCCCCAAATCTATCTGTCCCCCAAAATGGAGAGAAAGTGATGTTGGTTCTGTGAAGTGTGTGGTGATTTGTCACTTTGTGATGGGGGATATGAGAAATGCAATAAAAGGCGGAGGAGAGATGTGATTTGAATAGATTTCAGAGGAAGTCGGTCCTTGGGGGAGTTGGATGAGTAAGCAGTGTCCCCAAGGACCGAATTAAAACTTTACTTTTGGTCACGGCGCCCCCTCCCCATAGTGCTCCTTCGCTTATCGCCTGCATGTGCGACTGTGTGTATGCATGGGTTATATTATGTGTGTGTGTGTGTGTGTATGTGTTGGCGTATGAGCATGTATGTGTCTGACTTTTCTGTTTGTGTCTGTGCGCTTGCAAATCTGTTTTCAGATGTGTGTGTTTCCACTTGTGTATGTGTGTCCCACGCAAATGGAGCGCCCTCCCCTGCCCCTCGCCCCGAGGTTATGGGGGGATACACACAGCTCTCTCTGCCAGGCTCAGATGAGTATTCACAGCAGCACGCCCCTCTCCCTTAACCCAGCACAGGGGAGCTTTGCATATTGAGGCTGTGTATGTATCTGTGTGTGTATGTGTGTGCGTGTGTGCATGTGTGCACCAGCCTCTCTCCCCTGCCCAGAAATGAACATGGGGTCCAGTTGATTCCATGCACATGCATTATTATTATTCCATTGGTGATTCAGCTGGCTTGGTTGGTGCCAAACTCATATAGCTGCATGCATGCGCAGTGCCTCGACATGAATTGATGCATGCTACCAGCTTACATTTTGCTGTTTGTACATTGTGTAAATGCTCAAAGCTCCCATTGTCATTGGCAGTGTTAACAGCTTATGTCTGGATCAGAGATGGCAGTAAACACGATGAAGCGTCACATAACCTCTCGAGAGGTGCGTCCAGTTCAACTTGTAATGCCTGAATGCTCAGTGTTAGCGCTGTGCTGAAGGTGGGAGCAACTACCTGATCAGGCCAAGCAGAGAAACAAAAAGGGGGCGAAAAGGAAAAATAATGTAAAAAAGGGAAAGAGGCAAATGCAGAATAGAGGGAATAGACACCACAGGAGTTGGTTGCCAGGAGGGGAGGAAACAGCAGAGGGAAAATGGCTTTCTCCATCCCTTCCTCCCTTCCACCCTCCCTCTTTCGTTCTTTCTCTCTCTCTTTCTCTCTCTCTGTTTCTTCCTCTCTCTCTGCCACTTGATTCATTATGCTGATATACACAGTATTTGCTTCCTGAGTGAGCCCCCCTGCACTCCCGCCCTCCTGGAATGCACACACTGGCGAATGTACACACTTAGAGAGACACACACACACACACACACACACACACACACACACACACACACACACACACACACACACACACACACACACAAAAACACACTGCAAGATGGTGGTGGTGTTGGTGCCATAAATATAGCAAACGACACAGCCTAGCAGCCGAGCAAGGTCAGCCACGGCCCAGGATGACAGTGCCGTGGGCGCTGCACCGAGCTCTTGTTAGAAATGCACACAGATAGCTCATTAGGATGGGCCCCTGAGGCCCCCCAAACACACACATGCACACACAAACATATACAAACATTGATCCATTTACGGTTTAATTGCAAAGTTACTGTGTATGCTCTGCTGTAGAACACGGACTGCTCTTTGACAAGATTCAATCTGCTCCCCTCATCAGTTACAGCTTTATTCCATGTGCGAGGATGTCTGCTGGTTTTCAGTGTGTGTTTATAATGTGTACCTTGTAGAGTGTACATGAAAGAGTGTTTTTAATTTGAATATCTTCAAGGTAAGCGTTAGACTCATGCATTTACACATTACATGTATATAAGGGACAAGTATATATGTTGCATTTCCCCGTATGTGATATCACGGCCCGGCAGAGACTGTCATGTTTACATAAGCATTGAGCTGTTTTTGTTTTTTTTTTCCCCTTACCTCTGTGAAAGTAGACATCTTATTAAAGTGGGACATGGAAAAAAAAAGTAAGAGACAACCACTTATAGGGATTTTCTGAGTCCTACTGGATCATCTGGGGCAAATGTACATGTCCAGTGTAACTTTGCATGAACTTTATAATTGCAGGGTAAAAGTTTTAGAGTGTGATGTGATGAACTGCAAGCATGTTGCATTGCTGTGTGTTTGTGTTTGAGTGTATGCATGTGTAAGGTGAGGGTGGGAGAGTGCAGGTGTGCATGTATAGAAGTGTGTGTGTGTGTGTGTGTGTGTGTGTGTGTGTGTGTGTGTGTACTTGAATGTAGTAGAGGTACTTGGCTCATGCTCTGGACACGCCTGAGAGACTCTGTGAGTGTTGCCCTCCTCTCTCCTCCACGCCAGCCTCAGACACACGCTGGGACACACACAACTAGTTTTTCACTCTCCTTTATCCTTTTTTTTCTTCCCTATCTCATTCTTTCTTTTCTCTCGTAGATAATACCTGAATTTTTTTTTTTTTATCAGCCTTTTTTTTTCTTACTCAACTACAAAGCTATTGTAGCTGTGTATTGCATGTATCGCTATCTTTTCTATTACATGTTGAGTAATTGCTGTCTGTTGCGTTGTCTCTCCTGCTCTCTCTCTCTCTGTCCTGAAACAACCTCAGTGGTCACAGTGGCACACCATTAACTGTCCCTTCTCTCAGTGTCCTCTCCACTTCTATCCTACTATATGAAATAGATAGATGCAGTGGATAGTGATTGTCCCCTATGCCAACCTCCACCTCTGTACACCCCATCCATGGCCCCCTCCTCTGCCCCTTCTCTGCCTCCTGCCCGGCCGGGGGTGGTGTCAGTCTGGCAGGCCTTGGGGCCCGTCAGGCGACCAGTGGGCTGTGACGGGCAGCAGCTCTGCGTCCCTCTCCCTGCAGTCTGGCGCCCGCTGGGGTCTCGTTCGGGAGCCCAGCCTGCCAAAGTGACCTCACTCCAACTGAGTGAAAAAAAAATTACACAGGCCGCGGTTCACGCCATTTTCACTCTGCAAACCGGACAGCATTGCAAACAAATGAACCAACACTGGTTACTTTGCAATAGCAATTTTGTATTTTATACTCTCATTAATAGAGGAGGAATTATTAGATATTGCAACAAAAATGCTGACTCATCTATTACGTATATTGTTGTTCAATCAGCCATCACTGATTTGCTTATTAGACCAAAATAAACGTTAATGTGTTTGTGCTTTTACAAAACAGTTTCTTACCATGTTGAACATTGTTAAAGCCTTTTTGATCATTTATTCTGAAATGGTCCAACAATGATTTGGGATCATAAAGAGCACGCATACTGTTTATGTGTAGTATACAGTATATGGCCATTTTTATTTTAATTAAAGAATGAACTAAGAAGTAATTAACTGAAGTTTTTTTCTGTATTTCTAAGAGAAGTGCATTATCATTTTATCAAACTTCAAAAATAAAATAAGTGATAATCATTGTAACCAAGTTTTAGTGTCACATTGGATTGAATTGAATGGTTCAGCCAATTAATTTAGATAATTTCCACTTGTTCTAGAAATGTTGTTAATGTTGATCTTTGTGACTGAATGTCAGGATGATTTTATTTCTTTCTGTCCGTTTGTAATAATCTAAGTACACATGCTGGAAATCTGGTCTTAGAAAATACTAATACTACTCAGTCATTTACAATCATCATCTGATGGAGACACTTCTACGTTCATCTTAATTTTGAGGACTTTCGAGGCAACATTCAGCTGCTCTTGCAGCAGATGAGGGGAGTAATTATTAGTGTGCCAGAAAAGATCCAGGTGCGTTACACAAACAATTTCCCTGCCATCATCTCTGGTGGCAAAAACACAACATCGCAGTCTCTCCTGTGACCGAGCGCTGAGCTGTGCCTGCTGAGGCGAACCTCCCCCCTGCATCCCTGAGAGGGTGATGCAGCGAGGTGACACCGTTAGGGAGGAGAGCTCTGGGTATGTGTGTGTGTGTGTGTGTGTGTGTGTGTGTGTGTGGTTGTTTATATGCATTAAATGTAATGTGTGTGTGTGTTGTAGCTGTGTGTTTTTCACTCTGCCTTTTTGTGTGAGTTATGGTGACTTCACATCCAGTTCAAGTAATGTTTCCGGCATCTTTTTACGGTACAGTGTGTGTGCAGTCTTGTGTCCCACTGTACGTGTACATCCAAAAGTGTGTTTGTGCGTGTGTGTGTTTACAGTGTAATGTACTGTGCTTTACTTCCAACCCCTCCCCTCCCTGTGCCCCGCCCTACCTCAGCCCCATGGAGATGCGTCGGGGTCAGGGAATATGGGGAGAGGAACACAGGGAGGCCGCACTCCACAACTTGAAAGGAATTCTAATGAACCAGCACAGTCGCACTGCCTATTCCCACGACAACAGGCCCCAAACAAATAGCTGCATTTGAAGTCCCCTCGTTTTATGACTTTGAAAATGCTGCATGTGTGCGAGTGTGTGTGTGTTTGTGTGTCTGTGTGTGTGTCTGTGTGTGTGTGTGTGGTTGTTTTTGTTTTTGGGGTACAGTAAGTGTTGTTTGTGTGTGTGTGTGTGTGTGTGTGTATGTGTGTATGTGTGTGTGTGTGTGTGTGTGTGTGTGTGTGTGAGAGAGAGAGAGAGAGTGTCTACCTCCCCATTTTTTTCCAAGAAATTGGCCTGGGAACTGATTGACTTTAATGTCTACACTGGAGGATGTAATTACTGTCTGCTATGACCAGAGCTCGACTTTTTTTTATTTGTAATTACCAGACTCATATCGGTGGTTCTTTCCCCAAAAACACTTTACAAGTGTTATGAGGAGATGCAAAGTCTGCTGTGCAGGTATGAGAGGACAATTGGAGGATAATTTCTATTTTCTATTTAACATCAAGATAATTGTTTAATCCAAGAGGCAGGTAATCATTGAAACATTTTGCTTTCTCTGTGCTCATAGATTTTTCATAGCTCTTGGTCTAAATTTTAAATCCTGTCAATTACAGGCATATTCACATACATAATTGCAGAGTGTGACTTATAGATGAAATATAATCATCTGTGTGTTTTACAATAGATAATAATAGAAAACATTGTTTTTTGTGGCTGCACATACAAACGTTACTGATTTAAACAGACTTTAGAAGGATCTGAGAACATTAATGGGGTGAAAGCAAGTTTCAATCCTGTGTTTTGAATTTTGGTGGTGTGGTGCACATTTTGTTAACGTTGGATCTCAGATTAAGCCTTTAAATCATGTTACTTTTCTGCTATAAACCCATCATGCGTGAGGGAGAATTTGAATGATTCTCAATCATTTAGCAGAAGCCGGGGATTTTCTTTGTTTTTTATTACCTCAGTATTACCATAGAAAAAGAAAATCTGTGTTATGCTATTCTTTCTTTAGTCTTTAGGCTAAGAAAACACTGTTATGTCACATGACTAACAATACTTCAATAGGAAACCCTTTCATACCTTATGCACCTGTTATCAAGCAGGATGCTCACCCCTGCACTACCCTTCTTTTAATTCACACTTTAGAAGAAAATAACATGAAAATGAAGAAATAGATGAGTGGGGTGGTGGCCAGTTAGGTGTCTGCATAAATATTAATATCAGTACCCCCTCAATTCCCCCCCGCCCCGCCCCGCCCCACCACCCTTTTCCAACCCCCTCTGTGCATGTGTGTGTTTTTCTTTGACAACCTCAGGATGCATGTACAATGGCTCCTATGAACGACCGATGCGTCTTTGATTTCTCAGCGTCCAGTGCCTTCTGCATCAACTGAGCGCTGGCGTTGGAGCGGGTGGCTGCCCAGTTTGGTTTGGCTGCCTGCTTTGGCTGGCGGGGCCCGGCTTGTCTGTCTGCGCCGTGTGTTGTTTCGCACCTGCTCTGCGCAGACGGCGCGGGTGAGAATGTCACTCCACAAAAGCAGCATGAGTTGAGCTGTGTAAACAGTAAATAATAAACAAGTGCTCTAATACATTATTGAGAGAATCACTTTAGGCAACTTGGGACAGCATGAAATGCACACCCCCCCCCCACTCGCCCCCCCACCCCCCAAAACCCCCCCCCTCACCTCCCCTGTCTCTTTTCAAACTTGCGCTCTTTATGTTTTGGGTTGGTGGTGCAGCAGATAGGCAACAGCACTGTAGCACTTGAATGCATCGTCATTGCCTATTTAAGTTTATTTTTTATTTTTTATGTTGTATTAAATTAACTTAGATATGATTTGATTCTTTGACATGTTTTTGGAGATGGTGATGTGTAATTTTTTGCTACTCTGATCAACCGCGGTGTATGACTTTTAAAGCTGCAAATAATGGTTATTGTCATTATTGATTAGTCTGCAGATTATTTTTTGATCATTCTATTCATTGATTCATTTATTAAATGCCTGAAAATTCTGTAAAAAAAGGTGAAGTCCACCCTCTTCATGTTTTGTTCGACCAACAGTCATAAACTCAACCACTTTCAGTGTTATAATACAGAGAGCAAGGCAGCAAATCTTCACTTGTGAAAATTGGAACCAGCATATTCTTGGCATTTTTACTTGATAAATGACTTTAACTATAATTGGATTAGCAAAATTGCTGTCCACTAATTTTCAGTCATGTAACTGATTGACTAATGGTTTCAGCAGTAGTGGCTTTATCACCCGTATGACATTAAAGAATCTATAATTTGATGATTTTCAACTTATTATTTCCTCCGTCTTTACCAGCAGCTCTAAAATGCATAAATGGGACCCCATCTTAAACTGAACTAACAACAAACCTGTTAGAAATGCATGTGTAATTTTTTCCCCCCTAACCAGTATCATGTTTGCTTATATTGTGTGAGCATAAAACAGCACCTGAATCTACCTGCTTTAGAGCATGTAGTAAATGGAATATCCTCCTCCAGTGGCTTATTGAGCAGAATAATTACATTGCACATATTGAATTCCACTAATGCTCCAAAGGTAGGTCTTATTTAATACCACACCTCCCCGAGGGGGCAGAGCATGATTTGGAGCACACATCTCTTCACTGTACCTAATGCTTCAAATAGATTTGTACATAAAAAAATATGTCCAGAGCCGTTCCAATAGTAAACTTGGCAGAATTGGTGTGAAAGCTACCTGGGAATAGAGTCATTATTTCTCTGAATATGTCTGTGATGGTTTAAAGCACCGGGATTATTTTGCCTTCAGTGTGCCATATATTTATATGGTGACTCTTCTGCTGTTCATTTTCCCGACATAAACCATTCGTGCTTTTGAGGAAACTGATTAAAATGTATATAAATTTGCAAGAATTCCAGCTGATGATGTGCGTTTATGTAAACAGATGCCACACTTAATGATTATGTGAAACGTAAGTCTTAGGGTTATGGCTTCTACAAATCCTTGAATGAAATTAGAGGAGATTAGGGGTGGGGATGTCTAATTTTCATGAAGGAACAATCACCATGTTTAGCTCTAGGGCTTTTAAATCATATCTCTGTGTGGGGAGGGTAATGCTCACAACAGCCTGAAGATGGCAGCCAAAACCTAGTTAGCTGCCATGTGAATTTACAGGCCCATTTTCAAAATATTACTTCATAGGTCAAATGTATCTTCTGTGTTAGAATCATGTTTTACCCGCATGTGTTCGTATCACTTAAAATACAGCAGTCAAAGTAGCAATAAGACACATTTAAGCTTTGTTACCTTTATGATTACTTTTAAGTGAGAATGCATTTTCAATGTTCTGCAATAAAAGGGAGGTGTAAGCATGATGGATGACATTACAGAAAAAACACAGTATAGTAGTTGCTAGCTAACTGAAAACAGGAGAGAAGAAAATTTGTTATGATTGGGCAGTAAGTAAATTGAGGTGTCTGCTGTTTTATCAACACTTTCGGCACTGAAAATGTAAAACTGTGAGAGGGGAACGGCTTAAAAGCACTGAAAATTACTCAATTGGTCTGTGTTGCAGTTAAATAAAAAGAGGGCAAAAGAAGTTATGACTAATTTCTAATTAAATAAAGTGTGAATTTGTTTTCAATTAAAAAAGTAAAAACGTATATTGGAAGTGACGCACGGTAATATTATGCGCTTTCCCTCAGATGGATTTTACACACAGCTGTTGCAAGTCTCACTTTTCTAGTCTTGAGTTGTTTGGACAAAGAACACATCAGCAACCGTTTTTTTTTTTTGCCAACAGTCTGTCATGATTGAACCTTCCAGGAGACAGGTGATCTCTTTGGCATTCATGCATCCTTCTTTCAGCCGCTGCTCATGGGGCCCCTCCAATACTCAGCAGCTGAGACAATGGAAGGGGAGGGGAGGAAACAATGGGAGGTTTGGTGGACCAGGGAGAGAGAGGGTGAGGGACAGGAAGGGGGGTTAGGGGAACAGGGGTCTTGTAGGGTGTGCCACACACACACACACAACACACACAACACGTCACAGGGCCAAAACCAGACAAGAAGGAGGGTGTGCCAGGAGGAAAGGTCATATAGGTCAGTGCATCAGGCTCTTCGTTGTGTGTTGTGTGTTGTGTGTGTGTGTTGTGTGTGTGGTGTGTGTGTTGTGGTGTGTATGTCTGGTGTGCGTTTGGATTGTATGGATCCTTGTAAGCACACTACCACACAGACACACAGCACTCTTCCACACCATGGGCAGTTCTGGGTCAATGCTTGTCCCCTTCACAGTCCACTGCTCATTATTGTAACCCGGCTTGAAACTGAATATCCTCCACAACTAAGGGTGTGCATGGTCACGTGTTGTGTGTGCAATTGGTGTTCCTATGTGCACATTGCTTTGTGTGTGTTTGTGTTGTGCATTGTGATACGGTGTGAGTCTGAGGGGCATGGATGGAGTTGTCTTGACGCACTTAAACATGTCAGGGGGAAAAATCCGGGTCTCTTTCATTTTTGTTTTCTTCTCGTCCGTACTTCCTGCTCCTCTATATAAGAACACATCACCTACACACAACACACACACCACTTACGCTCTGGTGACCATCGATGGCTGGCCAAACTGCTGGTATTTTGCACACACCCTACACGCAGGCACAATAGGAGCGTGGGTGGGGAAGCCGAGGAATGGGGCCCCCGTGGGAGGGCCTCCCTCCTAGGTCAAATGCATATTGAGAAGCAAGCAAGTATAACAGAATCATCTACACTACGCCATCATCTTCTAGGTGCTTATAAGGGTAGCAATACACGAATAATAGGTTTGTGTGTAGAGAAAGGTATATGCTGTGCTCGTGTGTCGCAGTGTGTGTGCTTATGGGAGCACCTGTGATAAGTCTTCCATCCAGCTGGTGGAATATCTTTTTTATCTTTTTTTTTTTTTCTTCACAAAAGCGGACACTTTGTTTTGATAATCATCTAGTGTTAAGAGGAGAGGTGGTCTATGTCATGTCAGCATATGTTTGTTGATGCTTGAGTGGTCTGCAGCATCTTGTGTAGCAATTCCTCACTCTCACAGCATGAGTACAATCAATGTCAACCAGCACACAATCTAAAGCAGCCGGTGTGTCAAACATGTGCAGCAGCTGTAGGTTCAAGTGCGAGGAAACAACAAGCTATTGCTGCCTTAAAGAACCTGTGATCTAAGCTAAGTACTTATGTATTTTCCTCACTAATCATGATGTACATGCCTACTTAGATAACTTCTTTCCACGTCCCAGCTCTCTACGCCTCTTTCCAACTCACTCAACCACTTAGTGACAACCTCCTGTTTTTCATCTAACTCCGGTGTGAAAGCCGCGACACATCCACAGAATTAGTACTTTGTAAGCAAGGGACCTGTTGAAGAAATTGAAGCACGAGCCTATTATTATCGTAAAGTTCATGTTGCTATATATTTTTGGGCTATGGACAGAGTATATTGATCAAAAAGTCCGAGCTTCTTTTTCTTATTTCGCTCTTCTGGCTCCATCACCTGGCCTTGGCTCTGGGGGAGGTAATCTAACAGCGTGAACAACCATCCTCTTTTAGTATTTCCATCGGCCCTGTTTTATAAGATTTAGTGAGGCCCAAACCAACTACTTTTAATGACGCAAATCTTAAGCAGGAGCAATAAGCTCTCTTATCGGAGCTATCCGCGGCTCGTTCAGGATCATTTGTAGAGTAAAGCAGTGTGCGCGGCGTCGGTCTTGGTGGTGGTGGTGGTGGCTGGTTGGTAGAGGGGGCGTATGTCCTCGTTACGGGCTCACCGTGTCATATCACTAGTGCACACATACGAAATACATGCATGTACACAAATCACACATACTACATTGCTACATCAAGTTACACACACACACACACACTACACACAACACACACACCTACACAACCACACACACCCATATGCTCAGACGTAACAACCATGGTACAACTTTGCTAGCATGGCTGTATTAACTGGGAGACCAGGCAGTCCTGAAAAACCTCGAAGGAGAGAGATCAGTCAGTCAAGAGTCAGAGCAGAGAGTCCCGCTCACCACTGGGTATGTGTTTCCTTTTCTTTTTTTTTTTTTTTCACCTTGAGAAGGAAGGCGGTCGAATCTGAAATGATAAAATGCTTGCTGCAACAAGTCAGCCCTGCTAAATGCTGAATTCGAGGGCAGCGAATGGTGTTGAAGAGAGAAGTAAATGAGTAGAGCCTGGAATGCATTCAGCATTGCTCAATAAATGTAGCTGGGGGGTAGGACAGCACCCAACTCAAGGGCCAAGTCTTTCTGAGCGGCTAATTTTGGACGCCGTCTTGTTTATGGGTATAGCAAGCAGGCCCTCAAGATGACTGTCAAGCTGAGGCTCAGCTCCCAAACTAAACAACACAAATGAATACACACTCCTTTGATGAAATCCACAACACGCATGAGGTGATCAAAGCATATACCAAACACCACTGTAACTTCTCAGCAGTTGAGGTTTCAAGTACGAATACAGCTATTATAGACTTTTAATTTCGTGATGACGCTACAGTTGAATTTGCTTAAGGAATGGCTTTTTATGAATGTATTTATATTTTGATATACAAGCTGAAATTTAAGATATGTATTTGTGGGCAATGTGTGAAATGTAATTATAACTGAGACTAGAGCTTAAAAACACATCACTATCAGTTAATTTTTAGTTGATAGTAGAAGACACATTTTCAGCTATGTCCGATTAATGAAGTTCATGATTTAACGTTCATGTCTCAAGTAAACCAATCCAAAATAAACTACTGGTCACAGGCGTCTCTTAATTCGGGAATAATGTTGATTTTCTTCTTTTTCTTTAACTTGAATGCCATCTGTGTTCTAGACTGTGGTTAGATGAACAACGCAATTTACGAGCAGTTTACCTTGTACTATTTTAAACATTTTCTGACATTTTTCACAACTAAAATCATTAATTGAGAAAATAATTTGGGAGATTAGGCAGTCAGTGGAACTGTTAGTTCAGCTCTTGAATCATCAAAACAAGTGTCAAGTGTAGTCTCTTGTATCTTTAAATATTTCAGGTCTGGCAAAGATGATATGATTTCATTTTTCACCTGATTTCTTCAGTGTTATCTATTTAATGTTGAGTTTATTTTTTTCTTTCTTTATTAATATTTTTATTATTGTTTTTATCATACTTTTTTTATTTGTAATGATATGTTTCTTCTCGAACTCTACATTGCTACTCTTGTACTTATAAATGAAATAAGTTTGATTAGTTTTTTTTTTTTTTAAGCATGAAACACCTTACACATATCAGAACTGAGAGCTCCCTCGCATTTTTTCATGTGTCTGTTCTTTCTTCTTTACTTTGTTCAAAACTAAGTGAATGGACCTATAACGCTCTCATCATATTTCACGGCCTATAACCTTTTCCAATTACA
>NW_019174788.1:1617594-1623975 GCF_002260705.1 Seriola dumerili | reverse complement strand
CAAGAAATTGGCCTGGGAACTGATTGACTTTAATGTCTACACTGGAGGATGTAATTACTGTCTGCTATGACCAGAGCTCGACTTTTTTTTATTTGTAATTACCAGACTCATATCGGTGGTTCTTTCCCCAAAAACACTTTACAAGTGTTATGAGGAGATGCAAAGTCTGCTGTGCAGGTATGAGAGGACAATTGGAGGATAATTTCTATTTTCTATTTAACATCAAGATAATTGTTTAATCCAAGAGGCAGGTAATCATTGAAACATTTTGCTTTCTCTGTGCTCATAGATTTTTCATAGCTCTTGGTCTAAATTTTAAATCCTGTCAATTACAGGCATATTCACATACATAATTGCAGAGTGTGACTTATAGATGAAATATAATCATCTGTGTGTTTTACAATAGATAATAATAGAAAACATTGTTTTTTGTGGCTGCACATACAAACGTTACTGATTTAAACAGACTTTAGAAGGATCTGAGAACATTAATGGGGTGAAAGCAAGTTTCAATCCTGTGTTTTGAATTTTGGTGGTGTGGTGCACATTTTGTTAACGTTGGATCTCAGATTAAGCCTTTAAATCATGTTACTTTTCTGCTATAAACCCATCATGCGTGAGGGAGAATTTGAATGATTCTCAATCATTTAGCAGAAGCCGGGGATTTTCTTTGTTTTTTATTACCTCAGTATTACCATAGAAAAAGAAAATCTGTGTTATGCTATTCTTTCTTTAGTCTTTAGGCTAAGAAAACACTGTTATGTCACATGACTAACAATACTTCAATAGGAAACCCTTTCATACCTTATGCACCTGTTATCAAGCAGGATGCTCACCCCTGCACTACCCTTCTTTTAATTCACACTTTAGAAGAAAATAACATGAAAATGAAGAAATAGATGAGTGGGGTGGTGGCCAGTTAGGTGTCTGCATAAATATTAATATCAGTACCCCCTCAATTCCCCCCCGCCCCGCCCCGCCCCACCACCCTTTTCCAACCCCCTCTGTGCATGTGTGTGTTTTTCTTTGNTAATTCACACTTTAGAAGAAAATAACATGAAAATGAAGAAATAGATGAGTGGGGTGGTGGCCAGTTAGGTGTCTGCATAAATATTAATATCAGTACCCCCTCAATTCCCCCCCGCCCCGCCCCGCCCCACCACCCTTTTCCAACCCCCTCTGTGCATGTGTGTGTTTTTCTTTGACAACCTCAGGATGCATGTACAATGGCTCCTATGNTGATTCATTTATTAAATGCCTGAAAATTCTGTAAAAAAAGGTGAAGTCCACCCTCTTCATGTTTTGTTCGACCAACAGTCATAAACTCAACCACTTTCAGTGTTATAATACAGAGAGCAAGGCAGCAAATCTTCACTTGTGAAAATTGGAACCAGCATATTCTTGGCATTTTTACTTGATAAATGACTTTAACTATAATTGGATTAGCAAAATTGCTGTCCACTAATTTTCAGTCATGTAACTGATTGACTAATGGTTTCAGCAGTAGTGGCTTTATCACCCGTATGACATTAAAGAATCTATAATTTGATGATTTTCAACTTATTATTTCCTCCGTCTTTACCAGCAGCTCTAAAATGCATAAATGGGACCCCATCTTAAACTGAACTAACAACAAACCTGTTAGAAATGCATGTGTAATTTTTTCCCCCCTAACCAGTATCATGTTTGCTTATATTGTGTGAGCATAAAACAGCACCTGAATCTACCTGCTTTAGAGCATGTAGTAAATGGAATATCCTCCTCCAGTGGCTTATTGAGCAGAATAATTACATTGCACATATTGAATTCCACTAATGCTCCAAAGGTAGGTCTTATTTAATACCACACCTCCCCGAGGGGGCAGAGCATGATTTGGAGCACACATCTCTTCACTGTACCTAATGCTTCAAATAGATTTGTACATAAAAAAATATGTCCAGAGCCGTTCCAATAGTAAACTTGGCAGAATTGGTGTGAAAGCTACCTGGGAATAGAGTCATTATTTCTCTGAATATGTCTGTGATGGTTTAAAGCACCGGGATTATTTTGCCTTCAGTGTGCCATATATTTATATGGTGACTCTTCTGCTGTTCATTTTCCCGACATAAACCATTCGTGCTTTTGAGGAAACTGATTAAAATGTATATAAATTTGCAAGAATTCCAGCTGATGATGTGCGTTTATGTAAACAGATGCCACACTTAATGATTATGTGAAACGTAAGTCTTAGGGTTATGGCTTCTACAAATCCTTGAATGAAATTAGAGGAGATTAGGGGTGGGGATGTCTAATTTTCATGAAGGAACAATCACCATGTTTAGCTCTAGGGCTTTTAAATCATATCTCTGTGTGGGGAGGGTAATGCTCACAACAGCCTGAAGATGGCAGCCAAAACCTAGTTAGCTGCCATGTGAATTTACAGGCCCATTTTCAAAATATTACTTCATAGGTCAAATGTATCTTCTGTGTTAGAATCATGTTTTACCTGCATGTGTTCGTATCACTTAAAATACAGCAGTCAAAGTAGCAATAAGACACATTTAAGCTTTGTTACCTTGATTACTTTTAAGTGAGAATGCATTTTCAATGTTCTGCAATAAAAGGGAGGTTAAGCATGATGGATGACATTCAGAAAAAACACAGTATAGTAGTTGCTACTAACTGAAAACAGGAGGAAGAAAATTTGTTATGATTGGGCAGAAGTAACATTGAGGTGTCCTGCTGTTTTATCAACACTTTCGGCACTGAAATGTAAAACTGTGAGAGGGGAACGGCTTAAAACATGAAAATTACTCAAGTCTGTGTGCATTAATAAAAAGGCAAAAGAAGTTATGAACTAATTTCTAATTAAATAAAGTTGTGAATTTGTTTTCAATTAAAAAAGTAAAAACGAATGGAAGTGACGCAGGTAATTTGCCTCCCAATGGATTTTACCCACTTGTTGCAGTCTCACTTTTCTAAGTTTGAGTTGTTGGCAAAGAACACATCAGCAACCATTTTTTTTTTTTGCCACAGTCTGTATGATGAACCTTCCAGGCAGACAGTCTTGCATCATGCATCCTCTTCAGCGCGGCTTGCTTCATGCCCTCCATTACTCAGCGCTGAGACTAATGGAGGGGAGGGGAGGAAACAATGGGAGGTTTGGTTGGACCAGGGAGGAGAGGGGAGGGACAGGAAGGGGGTTAGGGGACAGGGGTCTGTGTAGGGTGTGCGCACACACACACACACAACACACACACAGAGGCCAAAACCCAGACGAAGGAGGGTGTGCCAGGAGGGGAAAGGTCATATAGGTCAGTGATAAGGCTTCTCTTTTCTGTGTGTGTGTGTGTGTGTGTGTGTGTGTGTGTGTGTGTGTGTGGTGTGGTGTGTGTGGTGGTGTGTTATGTCTGGTGTGCGTTTGGATTGTATTTTGGATCCTTGTAAGCACACACACACAGACACACAGCACTCTTCCACACCATGGGCAGTCTGGGTCATGCTTGTCCTTCACAGTCACTGCTCATTATTGAGACGGCTTGAACTGAATATCCGTCAACAATGAGGGTGTGCGATGGTCACGTGTTGTGTGTGCAATGTGTTCCATGTGCACATGCTTTGTGTGTTTTGTGTGTGCATGTGAAGGTGTGAGTCTAGAGGGGATGGGGATTCGCTATACGCGCTTAAACATGTCAGGGAAAATTCACGGGTCTCTTTCATTTTTCTTTTCTCCGTCGTATCCTCTTTATATACGACGAACACCATCAGCCTTACACACAAGCAACAACCACAGCTCTGTGTGACACACCACTGCTGGTATTTTGCACACACCACACGCAGGCACAATAGGAGGCTTGGGTGGGGAAAGCCGAGGAATGGGGCCCCCCTGTGGGAGGGCCTCCTCCTGGTCGAAATGCATATTGAGAAGCAAGCAGTATAACAGAATCATTACTCTGCATAGGGCTTATAGGTAGCAATACACAATAATGGTTTGTGTGTGAGAAAGTATGTGCGTGCCGTGTGTGCGTGTGTGTGCTTTTGTACACCTGTTGTCTCCATCAGCTGGTGTTCCTTTTTTTTTTTTTTTTTTTCAAAGCGGACTTTGGTTTTGATATCATTAGTGTTAAGAGGAGAGGGGTTTGTCATTTTCGCCATATTCTGTTGGCTGGGTCTGCAGATCTTGTGTAGCATTTCCCCTCTCACAGCGCTGAGTACAACAATGCAACCAGCACCCAATCTAAGCAGCCGGTTGTCAAACATGTGCACAGCTGTAGGTTCAGTGCGAGGAAAACAACAAGCTATTGCTGCCTGAACCTGTGTCTAGCAAGACTTTGTATTTTTCCTCACTAATCATGATTACTGCCACAATCTTCCCCTCCAGCCCACTCTTCTACGCCCGCTTCAACATCAGTGACAACCTCTTTCATCTGCCGGTGTGAAAGCCCCCATCCACAATGTATTGTACAAGGGCCTGAAATGAACAGAGCATTATTATCAAGTCATGGCTAATTCTGCAGATAATGATCAAAAAGCGAGTCTTCTTTTCTTTTTCGCTCTCTCCTCACTGCCTGCTCTGGGGGAGCTAACAAGCGTGAAAACCTCCTTTTTATTATTTCATGGCCTGTTTAAAGATTTAGTGAGGCCACAAACCACTACTTTTATGACGCAATTAAAGCAGGAGCAAAGCTCTCTTCGGAAGCACCGCGGCTCGTTCAGGATCTTTGCTAGAGTAAAGCAGTGGTGCCGGCGTCGGTCTTGGTGGTGGTGGTGGTGGCTGGTGGTAGAGGGGGCGTATGTCCTCGTTACCGGCTCACCGTTCAAACTAGGCAACACATACAAACATGGCATGTACACAAATCACACCACACACACACACACACACACACACACACACACACACAACACACACACCTATACAAACCACACCCACACCCTCTGCTCCAGCTGCTTATTAAACCTGGAGGAAGCAGGCAGTGCTAACGCAAAACCTTCGAGGAGAGAGTCAGTCAGCAAGAGTCAGAGAGAGAGTCCCGCTCAACTGGGTATGTGTTTTTTTTTTTTTTTTTTTTTTCTTGCAGAAGGAGGGGTCCGACATCTAAATGATAAAAGCTTGCTGCAAAGTCAGCCCTGCTAAATGCTGAATTCGAGAGGCAGCGAAATGGTGTTGAAGAGAGAGTAAATGAGTAGAGCCTGGAATGCATTCAGCATTGCTCAATAAATGTAGCTGGGGGGTAGGACAGCACCAACTCAAGGCCACAGGTCTTTCTGAGCGGCTAAATTTGGACGGCGCGTCTTGTTTATGGGTATAGGCAAGCAGGCCCTCAAGATGACTGTCAAGCTGAGGCCTCAGCTCCCAAACTAAACAACACAAATGAATACACACTCCTTGATTTGAAATGCCACAACACGCATGAGTGTCAAAGCATATACCAACCACACTGTAACTTCTCAGCAGTTTGAGGTTTCAAGTACGAATACAGCTATTTAGACTTTTAATTTCGTGATGACGCTACAGTTGATTTTGCTTAGGAATGGCTTTTTATGACTGTTATTTTATATTTTGATATAAAGCTGAAATTAATTGTTATGTATTTGTGGGCAATGTGTAAATGTAATTATAGACTGAGACTAGAGCTTAAAAACAATCAATATCAGTTAATTTTTAGTTGAGTAGTAAAGACAATTTTCAGCTAATTCCGATTAATGTAAGTTCATGATTTAACGTTCAATGTCTCAAGTAAACCCATATCGCAAATAACTCACTGGTCACAGGCGTCTCTAAATGGGAATATATGTTGATTTTCCTTCTTTTTCTTAACTGAAATGCCATCTGTGTTCAGACTGTGGTTAGATGAACAACGCAATTTACGATGCAGTTTACCTTGTCTTTTTAAACATTTTCTGACATTTTCCACAACTAAATCTTAATTGAGAAAATAATTTGGGAGATTAGGCAGTCAGTTTGGAACTGTTAGTTGGCAGCTCCTGAATCATCAAAACAAGTGTCAAGTGTAGTCCTTGTATCTTTACAATTTTCGGTACTGGCAAAGATGATATGATTTCATTTTTCACCTGATTTCTTCAGTGTTATCTATTTAATGTTGAGTTATTTTTTTTCTTCTTTATTATATTTTTATTAGTGTTTTATCATACTTTTTTTATTTTGTAATGATCATGATTCTTCTCGAACTCTACCATTGCTACTCTTGTACTTAAATATGAAATAAGTTTGATTAGTTTTTTTTTTTTTTTTAAGCATGAAACACCTACACAGTATCAGAAACTGAGGCTCCGCTCGCATTTTTTTCATGTGTTCTGTCTTTCTCTTTACTTTTGTTCAAACTAAGTGATGGACCTACTAACGCTCTCATCATATTTTCACGGCTACCTTTTCCAATTACA
>NW_019174788.1:1616478-1617569 GCF_002260705.1 Seriola dumerili | reverse complement strand
GCAGTGTTCGTATCACTTAAAATACAGCAGTCAAAGTAGCAATAAGGAACAATTAAAGCTTTGTTACCTTTAAGTGAGATGCATTTTCAATGTTCTGCAATAAAAGGGAGGTTAAGCATGATGGATGACATTCAGAAAACACAGTATAGTAGTTGCTACAATGAAAACAGGAGGAAGAAAATTTGTATGATTGGGCAGCAAGTAAATTGAGGGTGTCTGCTGTTTTATCAACACTTTCGGCACTGAAAATGTAAAACCTGTGAGAGGGGAACGGCTTAAAACATGAAAATTACTCAAGGTCTGTGTGCATTAAATAAAAAGGCAAAAGAGTTATGCTAATTTCTAATTAAATAAAGTGTGAATTTGTTTTCAATTAAAAAGTAAAAAAACGAATGGAAGTGACGCAGGTAATTTGCTCCCAGATGGATTTTACCCACTGTTGCAGTCTCACTTTTCTAAGTTGAGTGTTGGCAAAGAACACATCAGCAAACCATTTTTTTTTTTTGCCACAGTCTGTATGATGAACCTTCCAGGAGACAGTTCTCTGCATCAGCATCCTTCTTTCACCGGCTGCTCATCCCTCCATACTCAGCTGAGACAATGGAGGGGAGGGGAGGAAACAATGGGAGGTTTTGGTGGACCAGGGAGGAGAGGGGAGGGACAGAAGGGGGTTAGGGGAAAGGGGGTCTGTGTAGGGTGTGCGCACACACACACACACACACACACACACNCCCTCTGTGCATGTGTGTGTTTTTCTTTGACAACCTCAGGATGCATGTACAATGGCTCCTATGAACCGAGATGTCTTTTATTTCTCAGTCCAGTGCCTTTGCATCAACTGAGCGTGGCGTGGAGCGGGTGGCTGCCCAGTTTGGTTGGCTGCCTGCTTTGGCTGGCGGGCCCGGCTTGTCTGTCTGCGCCGTGTGTTGTTTCGCCTGCTCTGCGCAGACGGCGCGGGTGAGAATGTCACTCCACAAAAGCAGCATGAGTTGAGCTGTGTAAACAGTAAATAATAAACAAGTGCTCTAATACATTATTGAGAGAATCACTTTAGGCAACTGGGACAGCATGAAATGCAAAATCACCCCCCC
>NW_019174788.1:1439323-1615477 GCF_002260705.1 Seriola dumerili | reverse complement strand
TTTAAGTGAGATGCATTTTCAATGTTCTGCAATAAAAGGGAGGTTAAGCATGATGGATGACATTCAGAAAACACAGTATAGTAGTTGCTACAATGAAAACAGGAGGAAGAAAATTTGTATGATTGGGCAGCAAGTAAATTGAGGGTGTCTGCTGTTTTATCAACACTTTCGGCACTGAAAATGTAAAACCTGTGAGAGGGGAACGGCTTAAAACATGAAAATTACTCAAGGTCTGTGTGCATTAAATAAAAAGGCAAAAGAGTTATGCTAATTTCTAATTAAATAAAGTGTGAATTTGTTTTCAATTAAAAAGTAAAAAAACGAATGGAAGTGACGCAGGTAATTTGCTCCCAGATGGATTTTACCCACTGTTGCAGTCTCACTTTTCTAAGTTGAGTGTTGGCAAAGAACACATCAGCAAACCATTTTTTTTTTTTGCCACAGTCTGTATGATGAACCTTCCAGGAGACAGTTCTCTGCATCAGCATCCTTCTTTCACCGGCTGCTCATCCCTCCATACTCAGCTGAGACAATGGAGGGGAGGGGAGGAAACAATGGGAGGTTTTGGTGGACCAGGGAGGAGAGGGGAGGGACAGAAGGGGGTTAGGGGAAAGGGGGTCTGTGTAGGGTGTGCGCACACACACACACACACACACACACACACACAGAGGCCAAAACACAGACAGAAGGAGGGTGGCCAGGAGGGAAAGGTCATATAGGTCAGTGATCAGGCTCTCTTTTCTTGTGTGTGTGTGTGTGTGTGTGTGTGTGTGTATGTCTGGTGTGCGTTTGGATTGTATGGATCCTTGTACACACACACACAGACACACACACTCTCCACACCATGGGCAGTCTGGGTCATGCTTGTCCCTTCACAGTCCACTGCTCCATTATTGACGGCTTGAACTGATACCCCAACAATGAGGGTGTGCATGGTCACGTGTTGTGTGTGCATGTGTTCATGTGCACATGCTTTTGTGTGTTTGTGTGTGTGTGAAGGTGTGAGTCTGAGGGGATTGGTTCTTACCCTTAAACATGTCAGGGAAATCCAGGGTCTCTTTATTTCTTTCTCCGTCTTCCTCTTTATATACACACACACACACACACACACACAGCCTCTGTTGACACACCAACTGCTGGTATTTTGCACACACCCACACGCAGGCACAATAGGAGCTGGGTGGGGAGCCGAGGAATGGGGCCCCCCTGTGGGAGGGGCCTCCTCCTGGTCCAAATCAATATATGAGAAGCCAAGCAAGTATAACAGAATCATTACTCTCATAGGGCTTAATAGGGTACAATACACAATATGGTTTGTGTGTGAGAAAGTATGTGCGTGCGTGTGTGCGTGTGTGTGCTTTGACACCTGTTGTCTCCATCCAGCTGGTGTCTTTTTTTTTTTTTTTTTTTTTTCAAAGCGGACTTTGTTTGATATCATTAGTGTTAAGAGGAGAGGGGTTGTCATTTCGCATATTTGTTGCTGGGTCTGCAGCATCTTGTGTAGCATTTCCTCTCACAGAGCTGAGTACAACAATGCAACAGCACACATCTAAGCAGCCGGTGTCAAACATGTGCAGCACTGTAGGTTCAGTGCGAGGAACAACAAGCTATTGCTGCCTGAACCTGTGTCTAGCAAGACTTTGTATTTTCCTCACTAATCATGATTACTGCCACAATCTTCCCCTCCAGCCCACCTCTTCCTACCCCCTCACACATCAGTGACAACCTCCTTTCATCTGCCGGTGTGAAGCCCCACATCCACAATGTATTTACAAGGCCTGAAATGAACAGAGCAATTATTATCAGTCATGCTAATTCTGCAGATAATGATCAAAAGCCGAGCTCTTCTTTCTTTTTCCTCTCTCCCTCACTGCCTGCTCTGGGGAGCTAACAGCGGTGACAAACCTCCCCTTTTATTATTTCATGGCCTGTTTAAAGATTTAGTGAGGCCCACAAACCACTACTTTTAATGACCAATTAACAGGAGCAAAGCTCTCTTCGGAGCACCGCGGCCTCGTTCAGGATTTGCTAGAGTAAACAGTGGTGCGGCGTCGGTCTTGGTGGTGGTGGTGGTGGTGGTGGTAGAGGGGGCGTATGTCTCGTTACCGGCTCACCGTTCAAACTAGCACACATACAAACATGCATGTACACAAACCACACACACACACACACACACACACACACACACACACACACACACACACACACACATATACAAACACACACACACACCCTCTGCTCCACTGCTTATTAAAACCTGGAGGAGCAGCAGTGCTAACCAAAACCTTGAGAGAGAGAGTCAGTCAGCAAGAGTCAGAGCAGAGAGTCCCGCTCCCACTGGGTATGTGTTTTTTTTTTTTTTTTTTTTTCCTTGCAGAAGGAGGGGTCGAAATCTAAAATGATAAAGCTTGCTGCAAAGTCAGCCCTGCTAAATCTGATTCGAGAGGCAGCGAAATGGTGTTGAAGAGAGAGTAAATGAGTAGAGCCTGGATCATTAGCATTGCTCAATAATGTAGCTGGGGGGTAGGACAGCACCACTCAAGGCCACAGGCTTTCTGAGCGGCTAATTTGGACCCGTCTTGTTTATGGGTATAGCAAGCAGGCCCCTCAAGATGACTGTCAAGCTGAGGCTCGCTCCCCAAACTAAACAAACACAAATGAATACACACTCCTTGATGAAATCCACAACACGCATGAGTGATCAAGCATATACCAAACACCACTGTAACTTCTCAGCAGTTGAGGTTTCAAGTACGAATACAGCTATTTAGACTTAATTTGTGATGACGCTACAGTTGATTTTGCTTAGGAATGGCTTTTTATGATGTATTTTATATTTGATATAAAGCTGAAATTAAGATATGTATTTTGTGCAATGTGTGAAATGTAATATAACTGAGACTAGAGCTAAAACAATCACTATCAGTTAATTTATTAGTTGATAGAAAGACAATTTTCAGCTATTCCGATAATGAGTTCATGATTTAAGTCATGTCTCAAGTAAAAATACCAAATAACTCACTGGTCACAGCGTCTCTAATGGGAATATATGTTGATTTTCTTCTTTTCTTAAACTGAATGCCCATCTGTGTTAGACTGTGGGTTAGATGAAACAAGCAATTTACGAGCAGTTTACTTGTACTTTTTAAACAATTTTCTGACATTTTCCAAACTAAATCATTAATTGAGAAAATAATTGGGAGATTAGGCAGCAGTGGAACTGTTAGTTGCAGCTCCTGAATCATCAAAACAAGTGCAAGTGTAGTCTTGTATCTTTACAATTTCGGTACTGGCAAAGATGATATGATTTCATTTTTCACCTGATTTCTTCAGTGTTATCTATTTAATGTTGATTTATTTTTTTCTTTCTTTATTATATTTTTATTAGTGTTTTATCATACTTTTTTATTTGTAATGATCATGATTTCTTCTCGAACCTCTACCATTCTACTCTTGTACTTATATGAATAAAGTTTGATTAGTTTTTTTTTTTTTTAACATAAACACCTACACAGTATCAGACTGAGGCTCCCTCCATTTTTCATGTGGCTGCTCTTCTCTTTACTTTGTTCAAACTAAGTGATGGACCTAATAACGCTCTCATCATATTTCACCTTACCTTTTCCCAATTACATACCAGTGTCTCATTGTGTGCATATGCTAACTTGTATTTACAACCACTTCACAGTCTCTCCATCAGCATATTGTAGTGTACAGAACACACATGAAGACAGGGCATTGTCTAGCAGAGGATGTGGAGGGGTGGGGGTTGGGGGGGGTTCTTACAACCTGGTTAATAAGACAGTGTGTTGATTGTATTTGTTTTCCATTTGTCTCTCATCGTTTGCATTGAAGACGCTCAGCGGTAATTAAGCCACTAAGTGAAACTGAAACAGGCGAGTCATGGGGCGAGCTCCACAGCAGCATTATGAGATGAGAACAGACGCAGAATGACAAGAGCTTGGAAGAACAATGCAAGGAAATGGAAATCCCCCCCATCAGGAATATCCTATTGTAACAAAGACAAAACTAGAATAGACAAAAAGAGAAGGAGGAAATAATACCACAACGTCGGATTGATGCCAAAGTGTTTAGCATAACATAATGAAGGCAAGACATTTGTTAGTGCATATGTACTGTATATGAATATTATACAACGTATAAAAGCCAGACAGCTTTAAACCTGTGTGGGAGTTTGCTAGGTGAAAGAGAGAGATAAGGAGGAGAAGAAGGCACAGAAAAAGCTATATGTAAAATAATTATGTAGTGATGCATTCTTCATGGTACGCCAGAGTGGCCTGGTTGACTGTGAGGTGGTGTATCATGCTGTTGAAAGACACCAGACACGCCGTTTGTGTGCGTGTTGTCAAAGAAACAACCTCATCTCCTCAACTGGAACTCAACTCAACTTTTACCTTTATTGTCTTGCCTTTATTTTGTCTTGCAGCTAAAGAAAACAAATGCACACAGACCTAAACATAAATACACAACATATTTGCCGATGACAATAATTGTAAGTTGCAGCCTTAAAATGTTTTGAGCAGTTTACAGCACAGATTGGAAAAAAATGTTCTGACAAAAGTGAGTTTTGTTAGTTTGTTTTGTTCGTTAGAGTCCAATCCCCACATGCTTAAAAAAATGTAATTTTCAGTGACGTAAAACAGAGGAAAGCAGCAAATCCTCACATACAACACATATTTAGCATTTTTGATTGATAAATGACTTAAATGATTAATTCAAGAGTGATGTAATTTAAGCACTGATATACCAAAATTTACCACTTGCAATCCCATAAAATACATAAACAATACAGTACACTACATAAACATGGTTTCCATCTCCAACCCAGTATCTCTCTCTCTCTCTCTCTCTCTCTCTCTCTCTCTCTCTCTCTCTCTCTCACCTCCCCTCTCTCAGGAGGTCCACAAGAAGGACCGAGACCCTTTTTCAGGCTCTCTTGGATTCCCCTCTTTGGTCTACCTTCTTTCCCCTTTTCTCTCTCTTACCCAATGAACCCCAGCAACAAATCAATGGCCAGGGATAAACACAAATCCCCCGTAGAGGTGACTTATAGAAAACAATTTGAACCTGCGCACCTCGCTTAGGCGGCCCTGCACAGCCTTTTAACTGTATGGGTCTAACCTCAAACCTCCTCTGTCTGGCAGTCAATTGAAATTAGATTCCCAGGTAGATGGGGGGTGGGGGGCGTCGGGAGGAGAGTGCATGTTCTATGCTAGAGGAATATGTGGTTGTATAAACACAGCCGGCGAATGTTAACGTTAACAAATGCTGGAGCATTTAAAAGGGAACAGTGGTTCTGTAAGTGAGCGTTGAAAAGGAGATCACTGCACTTTTCAATGTTTCATTATCAAAGACGGATGATATTGATACCGTGATTGAAGATACAGGTTCACTACGTTTTGATAAATTACTGGATAATTAATGAACACGTACCGTATGTAAAGGGAGGTGTGTGTGTATACGTGTGTGTCGGGGGAGTTCAATGTCATTATTGATCTCATTCTGGTTAATTTATCCTGTATTTGAAATGAGCAAAAGAATATGTAAAAATCCACCATACACTATTATTTTACCTCAAACACACAGCGACCTCATGGCACCTAATGACCTACAAAATCAAATATGACATGAGGGAACTAATGAGAGCAAGTCTGAAGAAGACACAGAGATGAGGCCTCGGCTTCCTCTGGGGGAGACCGAGGCCCAGGGCTTGCACTGGGGAACTCTGGGTGGCGGTGGGGGAGTTAGAGGTGCTCGGGTGAAGAGGCTGCAAAAGAGGAGGAGGAGGTTGGTAAGACCAGGGCCTTGTGCTGAGTGGGCCCTCAGAGGACTCCATCCCCTATTTGCAGATCTAGTGAGTAGTGAGGTGGGGGTGCTTTATGCATTACCTCCTTCTTTATTCTGCTCAGGCCCCCCCCCCCCACTCTCTCTCTCCCGGTCTGTCTCTGTCTCTCTTCCTCTCTGGTCATGCTAATTGCTCCCAAGGTCAGAGCATCGGCTGCGCTCCCCTGAACGCCCCCCCCCCCCAAGCCCTGGCTTTGAATGGCATGTTTTGATCAGACCTAATTTGATTGGTCGACGCTGTCTGGGGTGGATAGGGACAGCACTTTACAGCCCACTGCTTTTGATGTGTGTGGATGTGTGCATGTGTGTGCGTGTCAGGGTGATGCATGTCAGGTTATGAAGTGTCTGTGGATGAGTGCATGAGAGTGTTACACGTCAGCAGGGAAGTGTTTTTTGAGGGGTGTCAGAGTGTGTAAAGGGGAGTGTGTGTAAAGGGTGGTTTATGTCATGGGCGAGGGTGATTTTGTGTACTTGAGTGTCAAGGAGAGTTTGATGTGTTTTGATATAGCATATGGCAAGTGTGTTGGGAAATATGGTCAGACATGGATTGAAATGCTACTGCTCAAGTGGTAATCCTTATTTTGCCAGTACAAAACTCAAAATGAGTAGTGGTGTGAAAATGGCACCATCATAATATTCGTTTTAATGTCAGAAACTGATTGGAAATGTGCAATGCTCTTGTCTCACTGTTCATCCTCTAGAGCTCATCATTTTCATCATTAAGTTAACTCATCTATTGTTTTTTGATTAATAACTCATTCAATTTAGTTTTTTGACATTATTAAGATTATTTGCAGTTTGGATATTTGACTTGGTGGTTGTTGTCTTATCCCCTTCCCATCATTCCCTTTTTGAACTTTTTTGTTCAAAATCACGTTTTGCATTGCCTGTCGAGTACTTCTATTTCCATGGATGTCAATATAAATTGTTGTCCTTTGACTCATTTTTGGTTATTGCAGTTTTGACTCTTGTACTATCCCAACACATTATAAGTTACACATTGTGAGTTTCATGCCCGACAAATGTCTGTCAACTAAAACTTGCACTTAAAAGCTGACAGTTCTGGAAAATCCAACTTTCTTTTTCATAAAATATTGTATATTGCCCTTCTCAAGTACTCAGAGCTGAAGAAGATAACATCGAATAGTTTGCTTTGTCCATGCAACAGTACCAATCGCACAATTATTCTAATCACAATAATGTGAAGAAGAGAAAATCAGCTAATTCTTACATTTAAAAAGACGAATGTTTGGCTGTTTTGCTTGAGAAATGATGTAAATGACCAAAAGAAATTGTTAATAAATTGCTAATTTTTCCTTTTGATTATGATTAATTATAACAGCACTGAAGCAAAATAAGTTGACTGCCGTCAGATCTGAAACTAGAAGGTGTGTGATGGTGCAATGATGGCAGATAAATTGTCTCTGCTGTATTGTGAAATATAAATGTAGAAACTTTCATCAGAAATTGCTGTCTAATGTTGCCAGTGCTTTCCAGCGGCTGAAAATGAAAACACATTTGAAATTTGAACTTTCCAGACATCATGTAGGGCATGCAAGACCCCCCCCGACCCCCCCCCCCCCATTACGGTCCTGCCACTAGCCTCTTGATGAGTAGGACTACAGTATCTCCCCCCTCCGGAGTTCAGAAACAGCAATAACCCCTCTTTGGGCCTCCTATCTCCGCCACAGTCAGATCCCCAGTGAGTGCTAGTGCACTAGGTACAGTAGGAAGTCCTAGGCAGGCAAACAGGCCATGTGTGTCTGCTGTCTGACAGCAGCGCTGATCCGGCCCCTATGAGTGAGATTGATAGGGCCTGTGATCAGGGACGCCGCGCTCCCTCCATCGCCGGCGAGATGGATCACATCACACTCCCGTCTCCTCCGCTTCCAGGATAAATGAACTGAGGGGGAATCTATCACTCCCTGAGAAGGAGAGGGAGAGAGAGAGACAGAGAGAGGGACAGAATACCTGACAGAGAAACTGACGATGATACAGAAGTTGGGAGAGAAGGAAAAAGGTAGAAAGTGAGAAAGACGAGCTGAAAAAAGGCAGGAGAAAGTGAATGGGACAGAGGGAGAAAGCGGCCCGTGAAAGAGAAAGACAAAGAGAGGTATGACGGAGACAGCTGTGGAGCCTGCTGCTGGGTCAGCCCCCTCCTTTGCCCCCAGTCCCCCTCACAGGTTAGGTGTTAGGGTGTGGGCTTTTTTGTGTTCGGCTGTCAGCCAGCTATTTGTCACAGTGAGCGATCTGATGCTCCGCTGAATCAATCACGCAGAAGCGCTGTGGATTGTGTGCACTGTATACATGTGTCTGTGTGTGTCTGAACATGAAACCGTGTTTGTGTGTATACATATGTGCGTGGAAGTGCGAAACCAAGAAGAGGAGCACATTCCTCTCATCAGGAGTGAACATGCGCTGCATCTTCCTCACACCGGGCAGAGAGCTGTGTTTTGGGTGGGACGGGTTTGCTCCAAAGTCTGTGTTTTTTTATTTTTTTACATCACACTTTCCAATGGTCACGATCATTACTCGGCCCCCAGACTCCCTCTGCTTGCTCTTGCTCATTTGGCCTGGCATAAATTAGACTTTGTCATGGCTGATTGGGAATAGGCACCTTATTGCATTAGGCCATGGCTTATTAGGCAAATGCTCTTAAGACAAGCCTTGCTTAACTGGGTGACAGCATCTCAATTAGGTCGTCTGTGAAATATGCCTGAGCTAATTGCCCCCAAACACGAGCTCAAGAATTGGATTAGAACTTATTCCGTTTGGCTTGTATGGACATGGTTTGGTTTGAGCTGACAGGTGTCATGGAGCTCAAAGTGATTGTGTGTGTGTGTGCGAACCACATGATTTCTGAGGCATTTGCTGTTATTTAGACCTTCCCTTTGATATTATTTGTGTGTGCGCCTGCATAACGCGCTGCATCTCTGAGTGTCTTGTGCATGAGTGTGTGTACAACTAACTGACATATCCTGCTTTCGCCGGATATAGCGCTCATGAGATCCCCCTCTTCTCCTCTCTTCAAGGAATGACAGCTTCAAAAACCTTTCCCCAATGATTATAATTGACTGATTGGTGAGTCCTTAACTTCCTCTGCCTCCTTCAATAATCCCAACATAGCTCTCAAGTGGCTCTAAGCTGTCTTTATGAGTGCCTGCTTGTGTGCTTTATGATTGCCTGATGTGAAAGTGGCAACGGTGGTACGAGGGGGTAATTTGTCGGAACCCAACAAAGAAATGTTGTAACAATTAATCACGGGGCGAACACCGAAGAACATGGTAATTATGTTCATTAAGTGGCGAGCACGAGGGCAATTATCTGGCATCAGTGCGGGTTGTCACAGGCATGTCAGGCCGAGATGTTGCAATAACTCACCACTTTTAAGGGGTTATCACCTTTCATCAAATATGGTCAGATGGGTAAGGAGTAGTACGTATGTAGCAGAATGGCCACAATTGAGTCACATGGTTGATGCTGTTCAAAGTGCCGCCGTGTGTCCTTGAGTTTCTACGCAGATCCAGTAAGAACCCTAATGTATGGGAGTACTAATATATACAGTCTGAATATGCTAATTGATGTCATTTACTTCTCCTACATCTCCATATGATGTTATCATAGAAATGTAACAGAAAGTGGTTATTTATTTTCCAAGTTAACATGGTCATATACATATTTATGTTTTATAAAAATTTTATTAAATTGTCATTTGGGGGATTAACAATCAGGCAGACTCTATTGTTAGGATACAACATCTTTCATTTGATGGTTGCTTTTATAACCACAGCACTTGAATGCATACATTATATGTAAACATAGGTAGGCAAACGGAGGACAAATTTGTAAGTTCACTTGTGTTAGGGCTGGGCTATGGTTGACATGAACTATAGTTTGTACAAAGTCTCATCTAAAGGCCCCTAAGGCATCTAAAATGTTCATAGCTGTTCTGAATGTCCACGTAGGCAGGGCAAAAAGCCTGCCGTACAAAAAGATAATGTGAATGAATGTGCATTTCCAACCACTACTGTTGACGACTATTAGGAGTTGAAAACATTAAACTTGACGGCTGATGGTGCTAATCCTCCAGTCCGGTGCCATCAAACCACTTCAGAAGAAGAAGATGCAATGAGATGACGTAATTAAAAGAGCGGCAGTCAAACCTCAAATGGTCGAAACCCTGGTAGAAAACGCGATGGAAATATGGCATTAATGTTTGTTTCATGTATTAATTTGAGGAACGCTGCAGCCTCCTCGCCCCACACAGATTTGATGTTTTCACTCTCATTGCTCCACTGGAGCCGAAGCTTCTTGAGGCGTTGTCATGATTTATTCGCTAAATCTGTTTTCATTGCAATTTGCCACATTTTGTTTCATTGATGCACCAACTTTTCCACAGCAGAATGGAAACACAACTGTGCCACGAGAGGTAACGGGGTTAACGGTGCACATTAATGGAGAGTATCTTTTCCAAGGAATTCATGGTGTTGCACTCACAGAAGTTAGTTAGAGTAGTTATGTGCAGAATTAAAAAAAAAAAAAAAAAAGAAGAAGAGAAGAGCTTGAGATAGAAGTTCAAAACCTGTGTAGTGTCTGACCTGTGCACATCTGGCCAGTGGTTATGCTTGTTGGACTAATGTAAAGTTCCAAAAACTTAGACGCAGCCCCACCGTATCCGATGTCTGACAGATAAGGGTGGAAAAGGGTTTCGGATGCTGTTCGATGATCTGACAGTGTGCTTCTTTTGAACCATACTGACACCTTAAGTATTACACTACACACATTATTTATTCAGGGCAACATTATTGTTCTGACTTAAGTTTCCTTCTAGACACACATATGACTCATTTTGATTCTTTCAAGCACACAGAAGAAGATGACTTACCACCACACCTTTCTACACCTGTATGAAACTCCAACGCTTGTCTGCTGCATATTTACTTTCTGTCTGACTTGCAGTGAAAGAGACTTGCAAGCCCCAGTGAATCCTCAAACAAAAGGCTGAAACTTAAATCCTTACTCACAAATCTCAGCCTTGTAGATACAAAACCTGGAAATACCATTGGGCTAATTAAGCTGATTGGCTCTGTCTGTCCTGAAAGAAGGCCGGTCTGCCAATCAAATGTGGATGTTTCTGCTGTAACAAACTCTGGCAACGGCTTTTCTTTCCCACTTGAAGCCGGGGGAAGAATCAACCTGACAGTGGAGCGTGTGATTGGACAGAACTGTGCAGCCTGTAGCTGTCAATCAGTCGGTGAAGAGTTGAGTATTTCTGACCCTTCTCACAACGCTGCACACCTCTCAAGCTGCCAGGCGTGAAAATAATAGATACTTAGGATAAAGAGTCCCAGTATAATTATACAAACCTGCAGAAGACTTCCTATCCTCCACTTTGTGAACACATCGGTCCTCTCCTGACATACTCTCTCCTCTATCTCTGGTTGAAAAAACATCTCCAGGTATCTATGCTCTCGAGGAGGGCAAGGCAAGAGAAAGACAAATAGCGTGGGTTTTTTATCACCAAAGCCCTCCTGGAAACAGACAATAGCCACACAGGTCTTATTTTAGTCACTGCCTTTTGTGGCTGCCAGCCTTCTCAAACTCCCTCTCTTCCTTTTCCCTTTTATTTTCTTGTGTTTTTCCTTGGGCACAGTTCTCTCTCCCTCTCTTCCTCTTTCTTGCCTTCTGTCTCAATTGCAAGCCTATTTGGAGCATGTTTGTTTTCACGCTTTCTCCTCTCGTTCTCAATCTCTCCCTCCCTCTCATTTTCTCTTGCCTTCCCCTCCTCCCTCTTTTCCCTCGCAGTGTGTGTGTGTGTGTGTGTGTGTGTGTGTGCTGTACATCCATCGATGGATGCGAGGCGTGTATAACCTCAGGTAAGCTCAATGAAGCAGCCTGACTAGCCAGTGTGTCTGTGGGAGGCTCTGGCTCATCTCTGCCTGCATCCCTGTAGCCTTAATCTGTGACAGACCATTTCATAATCACAGCCAACGGGGCTTCTCTCTCTGTGTCTCTCGCTCCTCCTCCTCCTCCTCATCCTCCTCTTCTTCTTCTTCTTCTTCTTCTTCTTCCTGTGTTCCTCATATCACTCTCTCTCTCTCCCTCCCTCACTCTCTCTCTCTCTCTCTTCCTTCTTTTTTTCTCTCCCAAAGTGCAATAATTCACAGGCATGCACCCTCCCACAGGCGGATTAGCAGGCGGCGTGCTCGTCCTACATAATCGCAGCACAATGGAGCCCAAACGTGCTGCCGCCACAACCACAGCCATAGGGCACAATGCATCTGCGATGTCCCCTCATACCAAATGACACTGGACAAAATGGACCCCGTCTTGGACCCACCACCTGCACTGCAGGCCCAGCCTGTCCTCAGTGGCCCATTGTGGACTGGGATCCATCGGTGATAAAATAAGTAAAATTAGCTCCTCTCCAGATACATTTGGAGAAACCCTTCTTTCTTTGTCTTGGACTGACTCCTTATTTGATTGTTGAAAGCCGGCCAGAAAACTCTCCCTTCTGAAGAGGGGTCTTGTAATCAATATTTTCATTTCTTTAGTCTTCATAATTTAGACTATGTAGATGAGTTTATGGATGTCTGTGTGTATGTGGAGGAATCTGTTATAAGTAAGAAAGACAAAGAGAATCCTCACCCAGCTCCCATCTAAAAACAGAAGTTCTTCAAATGATAAAAAAGGCAAATTGTGGCATCCTCCCTTTGATCTTGATGTAACATATGAAAATTCTGTGAACACATTCACTGCACAGTGTTCGCCTCCAAATCGTTCCGTGAGCCCAGTCGATTACAGTGTGCGACATTAACATATTGTAAAAAAGGAACAAGCATCTTATGATTCATTTTCATTGTCAGAATAATAGCTGAGCCGATTAGCAGCATTGTTGCCATTGGAGAGGCAAAACATCATTACGCTCCTCAATCTGTTTGAGTAATTAAACCATTTGGGAGAATCATCTCATGTGTTTGCTGATTCAGTTGAAAAAAAAAAAAAAAAAAAAAAACTGCTGTTGAGCGCTGCAGCTATATGTAATGTTACATTTATGTATTAGCTTTAAAGGGCTTAAGTGTGAAGCTGTGCACAACTGCTCTGGTAACGGAATGTCAAATAGGATCCGTCGCTCCATTCCAATGCATTTCATATAATACTATAATGAAAGGCGAGGATTTATACCGCATTAGTATCAAGCTCCATCAGATTTAAAGCCAAAAATCCATTCTATATCCTCCAAGTTTTCCTCTAACATTTTCTGGGCGCTTAATTTAATTTTCTCTCAAAGTGCCAGCCGACCGCTGTTCTTTGGTGTCAGGTGAATGAAATAATTTGCACATACTTTGCGCCTAAACTGTGGAAATCCAGGAGGCAATTGCATGCTCTGCTGTATCACACAAACACACCAAATCTCCTTTTTTTTCTGTTACTGTGTTGTAGAAAATGTAATATTAGGCTGACTTTCAAAGCATGAATTTGGAATACCTGTGACTATCCGATTTGATTTTATCCAGCTTTACCTAAACCAGATCTGCTCTGTTCCTTCTGTAAAAACCCACACTGTATCTTTCCATTCACTCCTTTCTGTACACTCTAATAGCAATAGATGATATACATTAATGTCTCCCTCAGCACCATCCATTCAAAATGCTACAGGTTTTCTGGAGACTCGGCCTGTATGTAAAACATGGACCCGCTCAGCCCGGTATAGCTTCCTCTCCTCCTCTTATCCCTTTCTATTTCGCCACCTCAGCACAAGCCCACACTGTGGTAATCCCTCACAAGTCAGGACAAAATGAGTGACACAGGGTGGGTCGCAGCTGGAACATGCACAGCCGTACATAAGATATCTCCCAGATTCTGCCTCTACCTGGGCTTACGGACAGACCCAGAATATATTAGTGATTTGGCGAGCCTTATAGCCTGGCACGCCGGAGCCTTACGGGGTGCGGGCCTTTTCACACATGCAGGTTTAAACACACACAGGACTTCATTAAAAGCATCACTGCAAGATGATGCTCGATATATGTAATCCACATGCATGTTCACCCCCTTCCGCTTAGCAACTCCAAAGAGGCTTGTTAATCCTTGCCTGTGTTGAGGCAGATGCTGGAATGCCACTGCCAGGTGAGCACACAGCACAACAACTGTATGAACGCGGACACACTTGTGTAAGCAGTCATGTACACACCAGTGGATGTTTTCGGCCATTGTGTTGCCTGAAAATATATCGATGAACATGTACTATATGTGAGGTGTGTGCTGTGGTTTAAACATGAGCAATGAGTTTTTGTTCTGCTTCTCTTTTCTGTAAAGCGTGTCCCATGAGCACCTCAAACACAACGCCAGAGGTATGTTTGAATGGATAAAGGTAAAGGCTAGGGGGTCAACATGGCCACATATATGAGGGGCTGCACTCGCATATGACCTCACTGGAGAGGAAAAAAATGAAGTGAAACATCTACAAAGAACATGAAAGAAAAAAGAATTATACAGTATAAGACAACTATATACAGGTCATACGAAGAGTTAATACTGTAGGTTGGTGGGGCTAAACACTGGTAATGTTATGCAGTTGTTGTCTCACTTTTGGCTTTGCTCTCATTCCCCCTTCCCTCTCTCTTCCTCTCCTCTCCTCTCTCTCTCTCTCTCCCTCCATGTCAGTCTGCTGATTTATAGCTCTGTTTAAGCGAAGGCCACACGTCTCTCCCGACGCTGCTATTTGTTTCAACCCCGCTTCATTTTTCCACTCTACCCCCCTCTGAAGGCAACCAGGAACCAACAAAAATTAACCCTTGGCTCTTATGCACACAGCAAAGTGTGTTTTGTGGCTCTTCCCAGGTTGTACCTGCTACTGGGAACTTGACAGGGCTGCACGGTGACTCCACTGTTGTTCTGACAAAGCGACTAGCACGCCCAGCCCTCTGCTGTTGTTGTTAGGAGTGCGTTGGAGATGTAGAAAAATGACGTGCCACAAGGATGCCATTAATAATGCTCACAGGCAAGGTTTTCTTGACGTGGGGAAAAATGGCCGACGTCACAAGGCCCTTTTATCAGCCTAATTTCATAAGAGAATTTCATGTCTGAGCAGGGAAAAGTGGCTATTTTTCCTCTTCTTTTATCTTGTAAACAGCCATTACTTGGAGAGGTATACAGGCCTGCTCTGGCAGTAAGTGGATATGAATTTCAAGACCAAACCATCCTTTTATATCAGCCCCTCTCACAAATGCTTTGACATAATCGTGACATCAGACAGGCTTACTTTTTTCACTGCACTTGGGTTCCAGCTGCACCATAATTCATTGCATTTTCTTGATGAAAATTTTTTTTTCTTCCTATCAGTGATACTGAAAATTAGTTCTTTTTTCCAGCAAGCTAAAACAATTGTTTGACTAAATCAAAGAGGCAGCTGGAGCCACAATTACATATTGTGAGTGCGATTGTGTAACCAGCACTGAGAGGGATGCGTCTGACTTGGCTTTGTGCATTGTGGCTGGTTTGTCTGCTGCTGTGCAGTATTGTACCATATTTGCACTTTTCTTCCCTTTTCTCTGTCTGTGCCTTTGTGGCAGCCTGGCATGGAGCAGGCTGTTGTTTACCCTGGTAAGCTGCCCATTGTCTCTGGTGGGAATTCCCTTTGGGAGAGAGCGCCACGGGAACAAGGCTCGGCACTCTGCAAGAAGCTAACCGCAGAGCTGCTACCGCAGCATTGGTGGGGCTTCTGTGCATCCGCTGGGATCTGGTGCCAGGGGTAAGATGGTCATCCCCTGGGACTGGGAGAGATGGCAAGATCGAGGAATCAAAAGGGAAAAAGTGAAAGACCGGCAACTAAAGGGGAAGAGGGGGACAGACAAGGGATGAAAGTATAAGACAATTTATAGTTAAACAAATTCCCTTAGAAATAGAAGTAGTAGTATGAAAAGCAAATGATGCTGAGAAAATAACCCAGGCGTTACATCAGGTTTGGACAAGAAGAACAAATAGAAACAGATGCTGCATAGCTGAGGAAGAGAATTAACTGGAATCAGGCTCATTTTATTCATCTGGCAACATCCTGATATGTGTGTTTAACCTACTGCCATTTAATATTGGCAAAAGTGGTAGACAGAGAGAGACAGAAATGCATCAGAACTGGAAGAGAACCCAAACTCATCTCTAAAATATTCCACTCCCTCTCGCATCATTTCTAAAACAAGGCTTCCTGTAGTATGACCTAACCCTCCTGCACCTCTGTGCAACAGTCAGCGCTGACTTGAGGCCCGGTATATGCCCAGGGCTGGAGTAGAAGGCGTGCCCCAGCTCAGGTGTGCTGGTAATGGACGCGGGGCACTGACAGTTTGGGTTAGTCGTCTGGCTAGATGCGACTTGACAGCAGCAAAGCTCGCAGGGCCCAGTAGGCAGGTTGGGTGCTAAGGGCCTTATAGTGAACCTTAAGCGCGCAGGACTCAAAGGGGAGAAAAGCGCACAGAACAGCACTGAGTCACATCTCAAGTCGAATGGGATGAACTGTTGGTCAATCAGTGTCACTCCCTGTAGCTGTGCTGTTTTGTAATGATAACAGCAGACAGCTTAGTGGACTTGTGTTTATTTGATGTTTTTAAAATGGATGTTTTCAAAATAATGTTATCAAAGTAAAATTTTGTATAGTGGAATACATACACTAATCAGAAAATCATATTACCAAGTACCTGTTTAACTGTTTCCACTTAGTTTTTTTTTCTTCCTGTTGGAGTAAATCACTCTTGGTTTTTGAAGATGCGGACTTAATGGCTTTGTGTAGTTTAGGAGCATTCCACTACTTTGGAAGAGGTTGAAATGCCATTGGTTAAGATAATGGAAGACAAGGATGTAAAGTTCAGTGGAAGAGAGCCTAATGCCTTCTTAAGGTGAGCCATTTCAGCACGCAACCGCATTTGTATACGTCTGCGTATTTACCCGCGAAGGGAGGGAGGTGACCTTTCCATGTGGAGATGGTGTCTGCATGGAAACGCTGCTTGCTGCATCCTAATGGCCACTCAGGGCCACCTCGCCTCCGCGGCCGTCCTGATATTTGCCTAAATGTGTGGGTGAAAGTTTTTTTTTCCCTTTTCTTTTTTTTTTCTTACCCCTCCCAGATATATTTACAGAGAATTCGTGGTCAGCAGAAGTGAGGTGGTGGGAGTGAGGGTCAAAGGGTGTATGTAATGTTAGACAAACTGGGAGCTCTTTGTTTAAGACTTATAGCAAAGCCAAATGGACAAAAGGGAATTTTCTGTGTTTGACTTTGAGCTGAAAATAGTTTACGTTACAAAGTTTTACAAATAACAAAAAAGCAGTTTACAAACTGACACAGACACTCAACAGTGTAGGACTGACACAGTATCATTAGTAATGCTGCTCTGAGTGAGGGTTAAGGCAGAGGTCTCCCAGTCAACATGGCTTCCTGCCTCCTGCTGCTCTGTGGATCATTAGGAAAATGAACGATTGGAGGACTGTGTGTGTGTGTGTGTGTGTATGTGTATGTGTATGCATGCATGTGTGTGAGATTTCTGTGCCACTGGGCTGTGGGCAGCCTGATTACTCTGCTCTGTCTCCTACTTACCTGCCGGCCCACTGACTTACCTTCAGCATACTAACTCCCTCCAGTTCCCTCCTCCCCTCAGAACACACACACACACACACACACACACACACACATACATGGGAAGGAATCACAAATGCATTAATTTGTCTAGATTCATCTCTGCAAAACTTCTGAATGTATCACATCTTGACAGATGATTCTAGGCCAGTAAATCTATTCCTCAGGGTATCTGTGTACCTTTGCAAAAAAAAAAAAAAAAATCCCTTTAGCTTGTAAAATCCCCTCACTAGCACCCGTTTTTCTCCTCTGTTTTATGTGTGTATAGCCAGTTGTATACTTGGAGGCAAATGGCACACATGCATTTTAAAAGCACATCAACGACTGGGGCAAAAACCCCAAAAGGTGGGAGAAATTACAGGATCAACGATTGATGTCAGGGGAGCAAATCTGAGCAAGGGGCTGGAGATTTTTCACTTCTGCGAGGGCGTTTGTGTGAGCTGTCCCCATTAACAAGCAGAGGAGATAATGTTGGTGGATGGACACAGTATGTGAGTGTGTGTGTCTGTCTGTCTGTGTGTGTGTGTGTGTGTGTGTGAGTGTGTGTGTGTGTGTGTGTGTGTCTGTGTGTGTGTGTATGCGCGTGCTCCTTCTTGCTAAGCCTACGTCACACTACACGTGCTGAGCCTGACAAAACGAGGGATGGCGGTAATGTCAGGCATTGAGCTAACAGCATCATTTGGTAAACATTCAGTTTGCTTAAACTCAGTACTGTAAACTTTGTTTTTCCCATTAATATAAAAAGCAGACATAGTTGGGGAAAAATAAAGCTATACTGTAGATGCATCTAAATGTGTTTTTATAAAATATAGAATTGTGGGAAATTATGAGCAAAATCACAGCTACTTTACATTTTTGAGAAAAACATCAATCAGCTTCCAACCACAGAATGAAGATACACGTTTGTATTTTACTTAAATTACAAATTAATGAATTAGGGAGTTACAGAAATATATTGTATGAATTTATATATCCTGTAATTTCAGTGACAATTATTTACAAATCCACCTCCTCCTTCTCTGATTACCCTAATCTTCATCTAAAGAGTACAAAGGAATGGAGTTGTCTTTTTATAAATTCCCACCATTCTTTATTTTGCAACACAAACAAATTCACACTTTGCTGTTCACACATTAATTATGCAGTTGGAGAAAAAGCTGCAATGGTGGAAAGGAAGGTGAAAATGAGGAATTCAGTTTCTTGTGCTCCCTTGTTGAATATTCATATAAGATCAATTTTTGATGCTTTCGGGCGTTGTTTGTTCCAGGGTGGCTCAGTCACTTCCTATTTGTGAAGCTGTTAGGTACCAGGAAATGGGTGAATCCATTTTTGGTGAGAGGAGAAAGGTGTCTGTGCTCCAAGGTAGACATATGTGAGGTGTCTGTGGCAGACTGTGGAAGATATTTCAAGTGTGGCTTGATCACCAGCCCCACTCCCACCCAAATTGCACCTAAATTTCATTTGATTAAATTTGTTTAGTATGTCATTCAGCGCCGTGCCGACGTTGATTAGCTCTGACAGTCAGTGACGGCCACTTTTGTAGCTCTTTCTAGTTGCCTGTCATCATTTTTCTTGGAGCTCTGCACAGTTTGTTTCACCTCTCCAAGTTGTTTGAGAGCACTTAAAGATAATTATTGCCAAATGATGCTCTAATGAGGGGAACAACTGTCCTTAAGTCTTTGCGTGAGAGCTGGGCCTGCTTGCTGTGACGCCACCTTTTTAGGCATCATTTTGTTTGCCCGTTTGACAGTGTCAGACTTTCTATAGATGTTGCCTCAATCTGACGCATGCCATAATAATTGGCTGAGCGCAGGAGATGCAAATTGCTGAGGATTTATTAAAATGCACCTTAAAGGGGTTAGAAATGTCTGTTCGCAAGTCAAATTACCATTTCGCCTCTCTTTGAGTATGTCTTTTTTTTTTTTTTTTTTTTTTTTTTTTTCAACCTCTCTTAAACTTCCTGCGCTCTTGGAAGAGGTCAGACACAGCCCTTCATTTGTGGAGGAGGATTTTCGTCTCCTGTGGAAAATTGCAAGGCATTTAGAGCTATCGGAGAGGGTCAGGGACCTTTCCTTTAATTTCCCTTTATCTTCTCTACCATGCTGCACAACCCCAAGCACATCACAGTGCTGATGTCTGGCCTGTCTCTATGCATGCTGTTTATTTGTGTACCTGTTTTTCCCCTCTCAGTCAAACAGGATGGAATATTCTTACCAGAACTTGGCCCATGCCTCCTAGATATTTAGGTCATTTTTCATGCCTCTATAAGATGTGTGAGCGAAATGTGTTGTTGTTGTTGAATTCCATTCACAAATCAAAGTATTAACTTAAGATCTTGTGAATAATTTTTGAGATTTGCTGATGAGATTAACGTTGAGTTGGCTGAGGTGATGCGTTTGCTGGAAGAGCCTTCCTGCAGGTAAAGCTTTTGTGTTGCAGCCTGAACCTCCACAAGAATATTAATGACTTTGGTCGATTGTTTCCATTCAACAAGGCCCCTTCCACGTGGCTGTTGTGTATCTCCTTTGGTGTCTTGAAAAGGCACGGTTGCTATGGGAACCTACATTGTGTCACTGGTCAGCCGTGAGAGGCAGTTGTTTCTCGCTGGTGACATAACAACAAAACAATGAGCGCACGGAGGACGGTAATGTTCTCCTATAAGCTTTCGAAAGAGACGTTAGGACAAACATTTCCCCAGTAATCCCTAACTGAGACTTGCAAGCAGGGGACTGGAACTAATGAAGACAACTATTCAATTACGAGCTCAATTAATGCAAATGCCTGGAAGCACGGATCACAGATGAACCTCGCCTTAGATGTTATGGACCACAACTGGAGGCGAACAACACATTGAATTTCTCCCTCAATCCCTTGGCTTAGCACTCATGCCTGTCTCCACTTCAAAATGGCTTTATGGGCTCGTGAGAGGGACCTGAGAGTGTGCCTCAAATCTATGTCTTTGTCCACTGTGTAGGGTCATAAAGACTTGAATTGACTGTGTCTAGATATGGACCCTCAACCTCTTCTTACGCATTACTCTGTTATTGCCATTCTCTCCCGAGGTTCATCTCTAGCTGCGCTTTATTTGATCAAACACAACAAAAAGTCCAATTTAACCCAATTTCCCTTATTCAAGCTTTGATTCTTGCTTTGGCTCATATTGATTTCATACAACTTGTTATGTTCTGTTTCTTCTGTCTTGTTTTTGGATAAATCCATGTTGTTTACAGTGTGCGATGATCCGCGGGGCATCAAGATTATTCTTAACCCTCTTCCTCGCCGCGGTTTTGTGGTGTATCGATAGGTAGACATGTTTGCTTATAATTAAGTCCCTACCACACCACAGATGGGACTTAGTTCAGACCTCTTGGCCCAATTAAAAATAGGCTTCCCTACTTCAGTACTACCTGCTTTGTCATATGTATAAATGCATTAGTTTGATAAAGAGGGTTACAGCAGCAAGGCATTTACAGTGGTTGATACATGATGCTTTTATCCACATGATGCAAAGTAACTCTGAATTACCACACAGTATTACATCTTAACATAAAGCACCTTGTTGCCCAAAGGGAAATGTTCCACACTGATTAAAGATTAAAGATGAAAAAAACAGAGGCTTTGCAAAAGAGAAAACATCTCTAATTATTTCCCTAGAAATAAAATAAAATGGTAAAGGCCACTGGGGAGTTGGGTCTAATTATTTCATTTATCTGTAAAAGGCCTCGTGAGGATGTTTCCGTCCTTTACTTTCATTTTTCTTCTCTTTTTACACCTTTAGCAGTCTTCTCCTTATTGCGTTATGTTGCATCTCTTTCTCTGCTTCATCTTTGCAGTAGATTTTTAGGATAATAACTGATGTGCATGCATTCACTAGATTAGAAGACATTGATGGTAATTATTAAAGGTGACTGTGAGTAATTCAAACTAGTCCACAGTCCTCTGTGGCTCATTAGCTGAAGCTATGCTCTATAGACCTCTGCTCAAACCACTGGCAGGAAAAGGAGCCACCCCTCTCCTCTCCTCTCCTCTCCTCTCCTCTCCTCGATCGCACGTTAAACACTATAATTACATTATATAATTACACTCCAGTGTTTGTTGTACATTAGAAAACATGTCTTTTTCTGACAGTAATGGGTAACTGATCTGTAAATTAGCACACCTGACCTAACTAACTGTGATGGCTCAAGATGACTGCAGGCGTATTCTGTCCAAAGCTCTCGCTTACTTGATTGGTCAGTGCTGTGTAACGTTCTTCCATCGTGAATTTTCTTTCTTAAATTGTTAACTCACACTTTGTTTGAACTTTTGCAACACTGGCATCTTTTTCTTTCTTTAGTTTTTTTTTATTTTTTATAGAGCTAATATATAATTTGAGCTCCAACTGTTGGACCTACAGCTCACCATTGTCGTGTTTTCCATGTTTCTGTTTTGGCCATGTGTTGTGAAGCTTGAGATCTTAGTTTACATTGTCAAACAGGAAAAAGGAATTGGCCATACACCATCATAAGTTCCACAATTGAGTTTCTTTCCTGGTCCGTCAAACAAAGTGCACACTTTTTGTTTTGGCTGTTGTTGTTTGCAAAATCTAATCATATTCTCTTGCATGATGCTTCTGCAAGTGTTCTGTCGAGTCTCTTTTGTGTTAATGCCAACCGACACTGATTGCTCCCCTTAAAACGCAACACATATTGCACTCTTAGCAGTCTGTCGATGCCCCCCCCCCCCCCCCGCTTTAGCATGAAATAGCATAGCTGACATAATGACGGCAGGCAGCTGCTGTGGCTACTGTTGTTAACACATTGCACGTTGCTACTTCTCATTGTGGTTGCACAAAGTGTACCAATAGAAGTAGAAATTTAAATTATGTTCAAGTGCAGTTTAAGTGGATATTTTTCAAAAGTTTCTTTGTTAGTTTGACCCTTATTTTTTCTGATAACTGATCCAGTGTTTTGTTTTTTTTTTTTTGCTGTATTGGACTGATACAGATACTGACTATTGGATCAGCACATCCTTAACTATGACCAAGACTGGTGCTGCACAGCTCAGGCCATGTGTGTGTAAGGAGCACCCACAACAAGGTTTCCCTAGTGAGGTGACAGAGGCAGCTAAGCCTGTAAACAACAATGACAGTAATCATATGTGTTTGTGGTGCTATGCTTCATCACCTGTCCAGCACCAAGGCTTGTTAAAGGACAAATGACTCTTAATAAAGCATATTCTTTCCCCTCATCTCTCCCTCTCTCCTCTCCGTCCCTCCTGTCAGTGTTCCTTTGCTCCCCCCGCAGCCCTGCCCCCACCTGAGGAGGCCAGGTTGCCAGGCCGTGGGGCGGTGGGATTGGCCGGCTCCACGCTGAGATTGATTACCCCTCTAATCTTAGGACTGCCAGTGTGTCTCCAGGGCGAAAACTCCGGCATGAATCCCCCCCTCTGCCCCAGCTCCCACCCTTCTTCTGTCTCTGTACCTCCTCTCTCCCTCTTCCTCCATCCCCTTCATCCCTCTGTCCCTGTGCTGCCAGAGGCACTGAGGGACGACACTAAGTCACAGCTCCAGACAGGGCCACTCGCTCGCAGAGCCTGCCTTGTTCGCCATATGTCACGGCAAATGGGGCTCCCGTGGACTCTGCCATGGACTCACACGAAAAGAAAAAAAAATGACAAGGGGAGGTGGATAGGGGATGAGGGTTGGAGGCTGCATGAGTTGGGCAGTAGAGCAGCAGTAGAGCAGAAAAAGGCAGATTCAGAAATCTTTAAAAATCACAGTGCTCTTGTGGGAGTTGTGCAGATGGAAGAAAAACTACAGTATATATATATGTAAAGAAAAAAAAAATACCCATTGGTTTCATTTGCTCGTGGGTGCTGATATGTCTCTTCACTGCGTTCACACATGATGAACGCAGGGGTGCCGGTGATGACATGACACCCTTCCAGTGTGCATTATCACGGCATCAAGGACACAAGATGCATGACAACTTGTAAAGGTGACAATTGTGCTTGGTGATGGTACGACCTGTCATCCAGATGCTGGTGAAATGAGCTCTCTTGGTGGCACTCCAGCTCTCACTAGATTTAGAGTGACTTCCACTACAGCTGGGTGCTGACATTAGCTTTCAGAATGTCACTTGGGCGTTCGACTTCTCTTGTAAAGCCTGATTTATTTAGGACGAAAGTGGGAACAGAGTGGAAATCCACTGACAGAACAATTAGCACCGTTGAGATTCTGCACTTAAAGAAGTCGCAGAACGAAGTGGAAACAATGAGGAATTTCATTAAAAATATGTGAATCTATAACTGAACGTAGCATTCTATCCAAAGTCCTGTCTGAATAACATCAATACCTTTTTAGATTGAGCTCATTTTAAGCAAATTCCTTTTAGTGAGTTGACCGGGGAAATTGCCAGTGCACACCTCACTCTTTTCAGACCGAGTGAGTAAAATTTGTTCTTTCTGTCCATCGTCTTCGGTTATTTATTCAACCAGACCTTGATTCTAAAACACACAGAGGATAAACAAAGACAAACTGAAACATAAACCCCAGTGCCTGATGGCTTCGGTGGCGACCGGTCTTGTGATTCATGGCTGCAGTAAGTGTGGAAGGTGGGGGCTGGGTTATAGTATGGGTAAGATGATGAGACGATGTTGTTGTGATGTGGTGTTTACATGCGTCTGCATGTATTTACCCCCAGGGGTCAAATTCAGCATGTACAACCTTGCAGTGCTCTGTGTTTAAATATGATAGATTTTGGGCAAAGGAGCGAATGAAATGCTCCTCAACTGGAAATAAATTTCCACCTCGAGTGTTTGACTGCAATTTTAAACCTTTCAAGTTCAATTTTAATGTAATACCAAATAAGCCGAAAATAAAAGTCAATGCCAATAATAAAAGGAACGTAATACAATTTTAGTAGTAACATACATGAGTTAAATAAACTCACCTAGTTCACAAGGTGAAACTTTGTTTACTATTCCACCTGCACTGAAGCTATAGTCTTAACACACAGGATGAATAATGCTTAAAAGCAGAGTTCATTTTGACATATGAGTGTGTCCCCAAAAGCACATGGAAAGGTCCGGACAGCCATCAGAAGACTCTTTGAAGTGCTCTTTCAGGCCACCATGGATTGCCCACACACTTGAGAAAGTCTTTGAGGGCACTGTTTTCTAATTCACCTCTGCACCTGTTTATACCTTCTCCCTATTCTTCCTTTTCTCTATGTCTGAGTGAGTCCGAGTCATAGAAAAAAAAAAAAAAAGGAAAGAAAAACAGCGTGGGTGAATCTGAGCAGAGAAACATCCTCTGGGTCTTTTTCCTTTTTTAAAAGAACTCCTCCGGATCTCATGTTTAATTTATGAAGGAGGGCTCAGGCGTGATACATCCTGGCATGACAGGCAGGGTCCATCTTTGTCTGGGAAACGTGGATCGGACCGGACCAGGGGTTGATATGCCAGTCTCCATCAGGGCCCCAGGGTGCCACAGACTGGTCAACAGCTGGGGGCAAAACCAACCCTTTCATTGGAACCAGAGCGTGGTTAATTAAACAAGTTCCCCTCGGTCAGAAAGCAGCTGGAGTTGGTTTACTCCATGTGCCAGTCAGTGCCAGGCTGGCTGGAAGGCACACTCCAGCACACAAAGGAAGAGGAGATGCGACAGTGTTCTTCAACGTAGGAATGTACGGAACACAAACACATGAGAGGATGTTACTGTTTGGGAGCATTCAGATATCTAGATTGTGAGTCTAAGTAGAGGAGTAGGATGTGCTCGCTTTGGCTCACCCACATCCTACTGTAAGCATCAATCCACAACCCACACCCTTAAACCCAACTCCACAGCTTTATGCGCGAGCACATGACGAACAAATTTAATTTGTTTTAGGCTCTCCAGATCTGCATACTTACAGTGCAGACAAACGCACCAACACTTCCACAAACAAACTCAAAACGAGTGAAATCTTGTCAAGCTGAGCACCGAGTGAAGATTAGGCATCCTTGTCCGCCCTCACAGCCTAAGATGTCGTGGTCAAACCTGGGGCGATTTCAGAGAGAAAGATAGAGTGGCAGTTGATAGTTGACGGAGAGGATGTGAGAGAAACAAGACCGAGTGCTAAATCGGTGGAAGGGTTGCAAACTGGGGGAGGGTGAGAAAGAGAGCAAGCGAGGAAGACGGGGTGGGGGGGTGGGGGGCTGGGTACAAAATAGCCAATTTCATAGTACACATGTGGATTAAGTTCCCTCCTTTGAAAATGCTCCGGAATGCCCATGTACCAATTACGCCCCGGTGGTACAGGCGGGAGCTGTGGGGCCATGTTTTTGGATGTTCTTGCGCCTGTGTGTGCTTGGGCTTGCCAGATTGTCTGCGGGCAGCGTTTGTGCCTGCTTTGATTCGGTGCCAGTGAGGCCTCGCAGGCTCTTGGCATCCTGACACCTCCCCATCAATACGCTGGCACCGTGTGGTAGGGGGTATCAAAAATGACCCAATTAGAGGATGGCAATGTGTTCTGACAGGCACTACCTGCTCGGGTGTGTTTAAAACTGCCATCTTTCTCTTTCTTTCTTTCTCTCCTTTTGGTGTACACTCTCTACCTCTTCCCTCTGTGTCTTTTCCCCTGCATTTTCTACTCCGTGTGCTACTCACAGCGGGTGACAATGGTAGAGATGTGAGTGGGTCTGCCTGCCTTGACACCCTCTCTTTGTACGATTCTTTCAGCTGTTTTCTATAAACATCCCAGCACTTTGCGAGTGTACAGATGCGAGGGGATTGGTTTTGACTAAGAACACTGTGATTAGAGCGCTCAGTGACAGAAACATTATCCACAGAGTTGGCTTGTCAGTGTTCATTGCCATGACTGACAAGTCTCTGAATCTCCCATTCTCTTTTGCTGTGTCTCTGTTTTTCTCTGCTGTTCTCCATCCTCCCTTGATATTCTTGATCTGTCTGTCTTTTTCCATGTGTAGCTTGAGTTCAGTTGGAATCTCTGCCAGCATGTGTCAGCGTGAGACCATTTGTTTGCAGGATGTCAGTCTACACATGTCTTGTAGTGAGTCTTACAAAATATCTTAAGTCATTAAATCCTCTTTAATTACAACTTACTAGTGTATTTCAGCCTGGACATTTAACTAATCCTAATTGTTCTCGGCTGGTTAACCTTAACCTTTAATCTGATTATGTTACTTTCTCCCTTAATTGAAACTGTTGCTTGGATCATCTACTTTTAAACCCACCATAATCTTATGTAGTTATTACATTTGTGTCAATGCAGACATATTGTACATACTTTAACACACAGCAAATGAAAGGGGGGAAAAAAAACTACCAGCACTCCGCCAAACGCATTTTCAGATAATTGAAAATAATAATATTGTGTTATTTAGGTTGGCCATAAAAAACTCAAATGATGAATTAATTAAATGTAAAACCTGTAAATGTATATCTTGGCCACGTGTGCTCCAAAAGTCTCTCCAATGCACGAGGAAATGTGTTTGTGTGTTTTTCTGTGTATGAAATGAGTTGTATACATTAAATTAACTGATTGATACCACTCACCGCACTAACTTCATGAAACCACAGCATCGCAAATGTTGCTTTCCTACAGTCTGGGACTTCCGCCAGGCAGACGTGTAATTTAGTCCATATCTGTCAGCTCCCCCTGATGTTTTGACACACCATGATGCAACAGTCACTCTGTGATTTTAGAAGTTGTGTGGAATTTTCTCTAGACAGGGATTTCTCTCAGAAATTGTTAAATGTTTAATGTCGAGACGGGAGAGTAAAGGACTCGGAGATATTCTGTGAGACTTTCAGTTCTCTTCAGAAAAGTGTGGAAGTCACACAAAGTAGAATATTTTTCTCGTTGTTGATGAATTAAGATGTGCTTTTATTTAATTTGACTACAGCAGTAGGGAAATGCTGGGAATGGCTATAGGGATTTTCAGATGATTAACTGAAAATCTTAATATTTACCACATTTGTAACATATTCTGGTTTTACAGGGTAATCCCTTTTTTATTCATTTTCATCGTTAACATGGGCCAAATTGCTTCTCTCGTCATTTATATTAGTTCTAGTTAAAGTGTCCATTCCTATCATTTTCACTTACACCCCGAATGACTTTTAGTTCGTTCTCCTTAGATTAAATGCCTCAGTTGCTCCATCTGAGAGCCGACTGTGAAGGTTTGGCGTCTGATCCCCTCTGGCGTTATACTGGTCGTGAGCTGAGCCCTCACAGGTCTCGACTGGCATGTTAGAGCAAGCTGCCAGCCTAGATGGGCAGTTGGCGCCAGGTCCACTACCAGCTGGTGAGGTTCTGTGCCATTCTCAGTGCCATCAGGCTCATCTGTCAAGACTCCTGCAACTCCTCCTCATCCTCCTCCTCCTCCTCCTCCTACTCCTCCTATATGTGTATTTAATGATAGTGTCACTCTGCTGCTTTGAGTAAGCATAAATCACCCATAGAAACCTTGATTTCAAACCAAATGGAGGAGAGAGGAGGAGGAGGAGAAGGGCTCAGCAGCTAAACAAAATCAAGTCATTGTAAAAGGATGTCAGTGTTTTTATTCTGTATATGGCACACATACAATAGGTTGTTTGATAATTTGCATCTTTATAATACAATTACTCTCACTGACGCACCAGAAAAGGATAGGAGCCCTGGTCACTGTGAATCCTTGCTGCCACTGTACCTACTATACATCTTCTCCACTTATTTCTTGACCTTCCCCAGTTTCTCTCTGAGCTATTAACCTTTTGTGTAATATACTTGCTTGTGTACTGTGTGCTGTGCTTGTGTGTCTGCTTCCCCTGCTGATTGATTGGATGTGCAGGTTAAATGATCAAAAAAGCTTTTACGATTATAGGACAACTCCTTCTCTTAAGGCACCTGTTAAGTTGTTTGTTGCCAGGAGAAACAGACACTTCATCATGCTCCAGTAAATGATTTCCCTGCTCCCTCACCCCCAGCTCCCTTTTCCTCATTTCATTTTATAGAGGGGATATATTTTTGTAGGAGACCTCCCATTTTTTTTAGCGGAAAAAGCAGTGGATTCTAAAAAGGATGAAGTGCTGTTTCAGGACAATAGCTTATCTGAGAATAACGGGGCCTCGGCTAATTTGTACGACTTGCCACATCCTGCTGCAGTGCAACAGCTGAGTGCTTTCAGAGAAAGACTGATTTGACTTTGGCCATTATCTTTTGATAGATAAAGGGTCTGCAGGTGCTTTTCTCAGTCCTCAGGGTGTGGTTTTGAAGATGGAGGACATGTTTTTACCCATTGACATTGATGCAATACAACCCAGAAGCAAGGGTACTAATGTCTGTGTGGAGTCCACTCAATCCTGGAGCCTAGTGTCCTCTCCCTGCCCTGGCCACAGCCTGCGGAGCCTTATAACCAAAGAGTGTGCCCACCAACCATGAGTCATTAAGGCCTGTGTTTAGACAGGGCTAGGGGTCATTGTGGTGGAGGGCAATGTATAGTCTCAGGATGGATGCTTTTTTTTTTTTTTCTTTGAGGAAACAAAGAAAGGGTTTGTGTTGCAGAAGTCCAAGCAGAACTGAATTTAGGTAGATTTCATGTAATGTAGTCGTGGATCATGTGTTGATTATTTAAAAATATCTTTAAAAACAGGCAAAATGTTTTGGCAAAATTATCATATTACTCTGATTGCGAGCAAAAAAGACTAAAACTGGTATTTATCTTGCATAAACGGAGCGTTTTCTGTAGGTAAGTTTTAAATGGCAAGAGTTCACAACTATTGGGGAAAAAAAAATCACACTTTGCAATTAATTAAAATAAATCCTTTCAGTGTAGTTTTTACAACAGTTAAAAGCCTGAAACTTGACCATTAACCTCCAAATGGATGTGAAACACCACTAGTGTTCCCCTTCCCCTTTCTAAACACAATGTGCCACCAAAAGGACTGTAAAATGAAATGATGAGTTTTAAATGTCTTTTTTCAGGCAAACTCAATTAGCAACATGTTTTTTTCTCCCCTTTTGCAAAGAGCCCTGCATTAGCACCAAGCCTAGTTATTATTTCCAGCCCGGACATCTTTACAAATCATTTCTCTTTGCCTTTCCACCGCTGCCTCCCATGTGCCACTATGTTCCAAAGTGGGCTCCAATTATGAAAGCATTAAAAATGCTGGTGAAGGATTTAGGTACATTACACCACTCAATGACATTCTACTGGCCATTATGTTATTAGCAGAGTGCTATGTGTAAAAAGGGCCTTTAATTGAGAAAGTGTTGTGGAAAATACATTTAAAACAGCCACTGGTCCCCCCCCCCCCCCCCCCCCCCCCCCCCCCCCCCCTCGCGCGCTCCCACTCGCCTGCAGTGGCAGCTGTGAAAAGCTTCGCATCTTGGCCAATTTGGCTAAAATCCCTCACTCACGACGGGTTATTTTAGGGTGGGACATACAGAAAGTATGCAAGTATGTCCACTCACCACTCACACTCAGGTACACATGAGCACGCGCATATTCTTTTGTCTATTCAATCTCTTCATGGAAGCTCTCCATGAAAAGTCAAATATAAGGAGAAAATTAAGAAAGTAGGGCGCACAGCCATAGCGTGCATGTTAGGACAGCAATAGGGCAGTCATGATGTCATATTTTCACCACACGATTATCAGGACTCAAAGAATTCACACTAATGATATTATCTTGATATCTATAAAAAAAAATCTGTATAAAAGCGTACAAAAAAAAGTCAGACTTAAAAGGATAGTGAAAAGGCAGCCAGATGATCTGATAAACAAAAGTTCCACAAGGCCTAACATCTGTCATTACAATATAATCATATGTGTATTATTAACATTTTATCAATATGTCATTCTATAAACATCACGGTTATCGTCAATACCGGTATATCACCCTCAGGCAGCAACTAATGTAGATTTTTTTATTATTGATTAGTCTGTAGATTATTTTTTTGATTAATCAATTCATCTTTTAGTCTGTATTATACTCACGAGTTTCCCAGAATCCAAGGTTACATCTTCAAATTCTTCAAACTACATCACATAAGCCAATGGTATTTGATATGCTGTTATAGAAAACTAAGAAAGCTGGCAAATATTCACACTGGAGAAGTTGCGCCAGTGAATTTTTGCTTAAAAAATGACTGTACAATTAATCGATCAACAGCTGCAGAGCTTTCCAACAAATCCATCAAACACAGCCTTGTATGTAATTGGTCTGTGTTGGTTTTAGAACCAAGAGATTCAAAAGAGAAATCCTTCGTAGGAGCATGCAATCTGCCATTGAGTTTATAACATTAAAATCTCCATCATTTGAAAAATAGGTTTTTAATTTAAAAGGAATGTGCTGTACGTGTCCCCGAAGATTCAGACACTGTGGTGTGTTTCTTTTTTCTTTTTTCTTTCTTTTTTTTCTTTAAAAAAAAGTCCATCTTCCTCTAATATGGCAGAGTAACAGATGGAGTTTGGGTTCTGTCCTGTGCTGCATCCACACACCCTGTGTGTCATCTGTCATTACATTCAGGTCATTGTTAGGAGCTCAGTGGCAGCGTGACTGAGTTGGCCATGGCTTGACAACTGTCTCTGTTTCACACAGACAGGGAGAGGAAATGCAGACACCCTCAACACTCAGAGGGCACAGTCCGTGTGCCGTTGTGTGGCCTAGTTCAGTTTCCCAAATTAGGACTAAGATGTCCAGAAATAAGAAAAGTGTGGATACCATTATCTGGTGAGGAATCAGTTGCATGGTGCCCACTGTCATGTATGTTTTTCTGCAAGACATCTACGGTGTTTGCTGTGTTACCTTAAAACCTTACAAACCGAATTTCCATCGGGACAGCAGATGGTGTAGCACTGTGATGTGTTGCATTATAAACTGATTTTATTGTCGACTCCACTGGAGTATTTGTCTTTTCACTTACCAGAAACACACAACCACTGTCAGTACGTGACATATAACCCACAAGGAAAGAGAATAAACAGTGAAAGCAGGCATACAGCATACGTATCTGGATCATCTTGCTAAAGGAAGAGGAAAGTGTTGTATTTCAATGATGACTGAGGGGTAATGTCCCACATATAAGATGCATGTTGTGATCCAGTTCTGTCACTTTTAATTCCAATTTGAACTTACATTCGAATGTGGGAAAAATTGAATATTCAAACTCTAATGACCTTTTCAAATTCAGAACTGACAGATTTACAGATGAAAAGATGGATGACTCTGAAGCGCCGCTTGTTTATAACGTGAGAAACAGGAAAATCTGAACTATTCCTTTACAATTGTTCCAGTGTGTAGTAACTGGTTGATTACTTAGCTATGTGTCTGTTTCTAGTGAGAAAAAGACAAACACACAATTCTGCCTTATGAGCAGCAGCAGTGGGACGAATGCAGGAGCATCTGGAAAACCACTGTCATACATGTCAGCAAAGCTCCATTAGAGGAGGCCACTGGAATAACGCTTTGTGTTTGTGATGAGCACCTTCTGAAAGTCTTGGATATTGGCGACTCCATCCTGATGAACATAAAAATCTGCAGACAGGGATCGGCTTATGTGACTTAGTCGGAAGAGACATTAGTTTTTTTTTTTTTTTTTTATATCTTTCTGCTCTGTTGTAAGTATTGAACATGACCTGCAAAAAAGTATTTGTAAGAGCATTTGCAGAATGACGCCTCAGCGGTGTATAAAATTTGATTCCTGTCAAATATTTTTGCTTGAAACTAGAGGTTTATATTTATTTTTGTCATCCTAGTTTTATGAATATTTAGGTTTCAGTTGTTAAATTGTAAGTTTGTGTTGTTTATATTAATTTTAAGCACCCTCAATGACAGTTGTATACATGAAACCTATAGCCCAAATTTTAATAACTAATTGCTAGAAAAATAAACATTTTTTTCTTATATTATATGTTATAGGAATCCTTCTCTACACCCTCTTTCATCCATCTATCCATCTCTCCATCCGCCCAACCATCCGACCATCTTGCACTTAGCCTGGGCTCTTACAGTGGTTGATGGGACAGGTTTTTATTAATGCCTTTAGAGTTTAGACTTTTCAGATGCATCTCTCTGGCCTTGCTCTAGACCTGCAGGGTCAGGGCTACCATATAGGCTGTTGATTATATATGTATGCATAAATCTAACTATAAGCTGGCCTGACGGTGTGTGTGTGTGTGTGTGTGTGTGTATGTATATATGTGTGTGTGAGTGAGAGAGCGTGTGGTCATGTGAGAGGGATGGTGAAGCTATGGATGCATGCGGGCGTGTCGTTCTGTGTGTGTGTCTGTGAATTCATGGTTACTTAGCGAATACACCTCTTTGGCTTTCTGTAATCTGACACATAAAGTGGATGATCAGCTCTCATCCTCTGAAAGGTGCACTACTGCATCTTACATCTCTCAAGTGGCAAGAACCAACGCGGCGTGTCGCTTATGTACAGTATGCTCATATACTGATAGCATTGCCTGACTTAACAGCATGCTTCAACTGCATGTTTTACATTCAGGTGAATTAAATAAATCCTTTGAAGTCCATTTATTAATAAGAACTATTGACCCGCAGTATTGACTGAAGCTCAAGAGCCTGTATCCAATAAAATCTTTTAACCTTGTGCCTGCAAAGAAGTATGGAGTCAAACCTGCTTGAAGAAACGGGAGAAAAAAACAAAAAACAAAAACACATGAATGTATGTTTTTTACATGTGCTCAGCAAATTGGATGTTCCGTTTTAATTTAGCATTTTAGTATAGCTCTTCGACAGTGCAGGTTAACACAACCAAGCGAAAGTAAATCAGCGTAAAGATGAAACTTGTGTAGACTTTCAGCCGCTGCCTTTGCTTTATTATCATTATAAGTATTTTTGATTCTTTGTAAGCGTAGACAGCTATAATGTGACAAAACCGACTGTTCCCTCATAATTTTTCACACCTTCCCACACTCTTGCTTTCACCGATGGCTACAGCCACGTTTTCTTTGTGTGTGTGTGTGTGTGTGTGCGCGTGTGTGTGTGTGTGAGCGGAGCTCTGCCTTTCACTACTGGTTAGGGGGGTAACACCTCTTTCAGGTTAAGTCTTTTTTTTTTTTTTTTTTTTCCACCTCAAAAAAGAGAGCGAATAGCAGCATTTTGTGTTCCCTCCTCCCTCCTTCCTTTCCTTGCCTTTCCCCACTCATCTGTCAATGAAAGACACAGTTTTGCCACAAGGCATTGTGTGTTTAGTGGTGGTGCCAGCAACTGCCATTTGGGTGCAGGGAGGCAAGGGGATCCACCCCCTTTGAACTGCTGCCAAGCCAGCCAGCTTGCACCTTCTTTAATAACTTCCCCTGAAGGCACTTCCTTCTTTTTCTCTCCCTCTCCCTCCTCCCTCTCTTCTTTTTTTCCCTTTCTCTCATTCACTCCCACCCTCCTGCTCCTTCTATTTTTTTTTAAATGACTGCAGTTTTCACGGGTAAAGCTGTGATGCTGATAAGAAAGGTAAGGCTGCTTTTAACTGACAGCCTGACATCAAATCTCTGGAAGAGAAAAAATGCACACGCGAAAGAGTTGAGGGTTAAGAGCATGCGTAGACTTACAGAGTGAAGATTTTGTTGATTTTGTAAATTGTATTAAATTGTTCTTTTGGTAATTTATAAAAATCTGCAATACAAATCCATTAAGTTTCACAGGTCTATTCTGGTTTTCATGCTTTACTCCCAAAACATTTTCATTCTCTTGTCCTAATCTCGGTGGTAATATGTCGTTCTTTGCAGCTCCTTAAACAGTCTAAGCACAAAAAATTAAGACAACATTACAGCCTTAAACATATTTATTGTGTGACAAATATACTACTTAATGTAAGATAGCCAGGAATTAGTCATATAGATATTATATAGTAGCCTTTATTGGAGAGGAATTGTGCAACTTTGATTTTGATGCAGAGGTTTACACATAAGAAAACATTTTTTAGAATCAGGAAGCATGAAGTTGTTTTTGCAGATAAGAGTGTACTCTTATCTGTGGGTGCTGATTTTTTACTCCTATAAGAAATCTTGTACATCTATTTGTATTATTAGTAGTACAGAAGAATACTGATATAGGTATTGTATATTATATATACAATTTATATAAATGTATTTATTTACTTGTTTCCAAGGAGAAAACAGGTAATATGTGAGTTCTCTGACATAAGAAAATAAAAGCAGTTCTACTCATACTAGAAAGGGAAGTTAGGGGGATTTTAATCAGTGTAATGCTTTGGTTATTTTCTCTTCTCCATTCCCATACATGTGCCATACAGTTGTCTTGTGACAGTACACCACCATCTGACCTTTAAGGCCAGACAGTCAAAGCTGTAGTACTGCAGGAAATTCTACCACAGGTACAAAAATAAGACATAGACAGACAGGTGGGGAGGTTAGGGAGAGAAAAGCATGGTGGCATTTTTGCCCTGCCTGACTATGATTCTCCCTCCCTCCTCTCATGGCCAGCCTCTGTGGGCCTCTCAGGACAGGGTTAACTCACACCGTAAAGGCACTCTGTAAACTCCCAATCTGTCAGTTCCAGTGTACAACACCATGGCCCCGGGACAGACAAGCTAGAGTGCAGACGTAAAGAGAAAAAAGGCAGAGAGACCTGGCTAAAAGCGCAATAGGCAATAGGTGTCATATTAGGGGTGTGTAATACACTATGTCACCTCAATGGTGTATGGCCCATTAAGGCTATAACCTCATACACCGTGGCGTTTATTTTGTCACTAGGGATTATTTGGAACAAACGGGCTTGCCGGGGGAATGAGAGGTTGTTTGTGTATGCGTGTGTTCTGTTTGTGAGTGTTTTGAATTTATTGTTTGTCTACAGTGTGTGTGTGTGTGTGTGTGTGTGTGCGCGCCCTGATGTATATTATCTTCAGGATATTTCTCTCTTTAAATCCATGGCCACCATTTGTTTTTGTTTTTTTTTTTTTTTTACATGTGCCTCCTCTGTGTGTGTGTGTGTGTGTGTGTGTGTGTGTGTGTGTGTGTGTGTGTGTGTGTGTGTGTGTGTGTGTGTGTGTGTGTGTGTGTGTCTCCATGCGCGCATATGGTGCATACTTTGCACGGTGTGTCCGTGGCGATGTATTAAAGGATGGCGGGTTGGGGCGGGGCTGAAAATGAGAATGTAAATACAGGCGTGAGCTCACCCAGCACCCACCCCACCCCACCACCACCATCACCTCCTTGTAGTCGTCCTCCTCCTTCTCCTCCTGTGTGAGGGTGAGCCAGCTAGGGGGTGACCTTGCCCAGTGTAATTAAAGTGAAACACCTTGACTTGTCACCATTGCCTGAGACAGCTTAAATCTCCCTAATGTAAATGGAGGCTGCCGCTGACGTGCTGCTAGGCATGGCCGCGGAGAAGATACAAGCACTGGTGATCCATCTCTGTACCAGTGCACACACACACACCCACACATACACACACATGCACACACTCCCTCTTTTGTGTTTTCTCACTCTCTCTCTCCTTTTCTGACACACACACTCTCTCTCACACACACAAATGTACACAATCTTTCTCTCCTTCTCTCTGTCTTTCATAAACACCCTCTTTCCTTTCCCCTCACACCCACCCTTGGCACTCTGCAACCCCCACCCCATCTTGCTGTCCACCTCCTTTATTTATTTTACATCGCAGGCAGCTTACTGCTTACCTTTACAGCGGCAGCAGCAGCAGCAGCAGCAGCAGCAGAAGCAATGCCTCATGGGATAGCTCGAGTGTTGTGGTGGAAGGAGGCACAAACATGCAGTGATTCAATGGGTAGTCAAATTATCTGTCATATTAACAAGAGAATAATATCAAATATTTTCCTTTTGTTAGAATTACGATTTATAAGAATAAAAAAAATGTATAGGGCATTTGTAGTGGACACAGGTTACTGGTGTTTAAAAGTGCTTCGTGCTTCATTTTTTTGGGATTTCCCACAATTCTCTGCAGCTTGTCTGTCTTTGTATTCCAGGGCACCTGATCAGGTTGATTGATAGGGGGCACACACATGGCTCATATCTGCTCCCAGGCTTTTTGGGAGTAGAGAGGTACAGAGATGGCAGTTAGCAGTGAAATTCTGTTGACTTTGTCCTTCAATTAAAGCTCTGTAATACAAAAGTCTTGTTGACCCTTCTGTCCTGCCCTCCATTAGAAGTCATGGCAACACATTGCTGAAAGACGGCCTACTAAATTCCAGGCTCATTTGCAGTTTGGGGAACTGGGGAGCGCCTGAAACGACAACACAAGCAGGACCAGGGGCTCCTGCCAAAATAATCGCCCCGTCTGAATGCCACAGTGGCATGTGAAAGAATGTTATGTGCCCCCTGTGCCAACTTTACCAGTTGCCGGTGCCCTGTGCCAGGCCTCCCCACCTCCCCCCGCTTCCCTCCCATGCCCTGCCCGGGCAGTGGGCACCGTGACAGGAGCCAGACGCCCATCATGTGTCTGCACCAGGCATCATGCCCTCTTGCCCTGATCCCTGGGGCAGCGCGGGTACTGTCCCCTACTCTTCCCAGGAAGGTGCCAAGGTATGTGGGTGGTGCCAGGCAGCGGATATGTCCTAGAGTACACACACACTCTGATGGGCTTTGAGGAGGCCTGGTGGTTGCACGGCAGTGCCAACTCAACCAGGAATTATCCTGGCAGAGAGAGTTGTTTCTCTGTTTTTCTTGCCCTTCAGTAATGTTCTGTTGTAGGCATCCCCTCTCCTTTGATAGATTTTTTTTTTTTATCAGTACCTGTAGACAGGCATTGATTGAGGTCCATGATCCTGCATGATTCTTATATCATACAGATGTGAAGATTTATTTAAACATGATTTTCAGGATCTGCATTCTTGAGATCAGATAATGTTAGTTCATCCACAGAAGCAAATTCCATATTTTCATCTGACTGAAGACAAAGACCGTTACCTACCTTGCTGCATGCTGTGGCATCATAGACAAGTACAGGTTTAGACAGAAAGGCAACAGAGAGAAACAACAAACAAGCATGCTGCTATTGTGATAGACAGCTTCCACTGTGAGGTTCAGTATGTCAATGTGTTCAGTGTGTGATGTAGCAACTGCTCCAGCCATGGGGGTCTGTCGGAAAAAAAAATGAAGAAAGCAAGAAAAGAGAGAACGCGTGGGAGAGAGAACAAGAGAGAGAGAGAATGAGCAATGAGCTCAGGTGGGTCCGACATCTGCATTCACTTCCTGTCTTTTTCCGAAGGGAGGGAGGAGGAGGGAAGAGGAGAAAAGGAGGGGTAGAAGAGGAGGGGTGGGGGCTTGAAGAAAACAAGAGCGAGATGAAGGCCTTTCTGGAGGCTACAAAGGAGCTGTACACTGGAAAAGGGCTGGGGAACCCTCAATGGGGCTGAAGAACACACAGACAAAACTTGGGAAGGAAGAAGGCATGCCTCACAATGGCGCTGGGCCCCATGCTTGGTTCAAAGAGCCAGTCAGAAATACAGAAAGAGGAAGAGAGCGAAAGACAGAATGGAAATGATGGACCTGCTGGGAAGTATAGTAGTCGTAGCAGTGGGGGGGGGGGGGTACTGGTATATATGCTGGGCAAAAGGCCACCGAGTTTTCTCAGCTATTCATTTGAAAACAAACTGTGCGACAGGCAGGCGCAGTCAAACAGCATCTGGGTGTGGAGTGGATTTTGTCTTGGTCCTCCAAAAAAAAAAAAAAAAAAAAAAAAAAAGCCCCACCGGTGCTCCATGTGTGGCCCAATGCTAAAAGTCAGAGGCGGAGAGAAGAGGGGGAAATAAGGAGAGACGTGGGGAAACAATCAAAAACAAATGAAGAGAGTTGGTGGGAAAGGAAGTGAGAGTGAACAGGGGAGACGCTACTGATGATGTCATTTCAGATAATCCTATCTGTAACAGCAGATGATTTCAAAACGATTTCTACAATACAGGGTCTTGATCTTCATCTTCACCTGCCATTCATTTGCTTTTATGCACATTTATAGCCACAATTTGTCATTATTTTTATAACATTGGTTTTATTATTTCGTACCATTTAATTTTGATTCACTATCTATTGATCACGTGAATTTTATCAGAATAAGTAAACGTCAAAGAATTGCACAGGTACGGCAGTTGGCCTGGGCGTTTATTGTGGACACAGCACACAAAGAAAGAAGCCGAGTGACAGTGAGCTGTTTGCATGTCCTTGGGATGCCAGTGTCATTGTCAAGGCTTATCAGAATCTAGGTGCAAAGAATGAGCAGAGGGTGGGAGAAAAGGGGGAGAAAAGGGGGACGAAAAAATGCACATGGCTTTAATAAAACTTTATCAGGAGTTACCTTAGCTCTGTTTCCTACCCCCACACCTCCCCCAGGCCCCCCTCCTCTGCTACCCTGTAACACCCTGGCTCTAATATTTAAAGAGCTCGGGGTGCACGGCTGCGGGAATCACGTTTAACTTCACCAATTTCTTATTGCCTGTCAGTCTCTCTAATTTGATCCGGCGTTGGACAGTTACCGTTTTGGACAGCGGAGTCACGGCACATATTGGCAGGGAGACTGGCAGCTAATAAAAGCCAGCTTGGTATTTACTCCCCTTTTCCTTTTATTTATAATATATCTCAATATTGTTATTATGAATATATATGCATTTAAGCCTCACCTATCTCTCTGGGTGGCCTCTCGGTTAATAATGTGTTATTGATTTCCATACTGGCCTGGCTGTATATCTGTTTTAATTTCAAGGCCTTATCGCTCCCTCTGTGATTCACATGAACCCTTCCTTTCTTTTTTTCCTACAGGCATTATTAAGTCTGTGTAGGTGTATAGGTAACACGCTTTTTACAGTCTGACTGGTTACTTCATATGAGGGAGGGATACTCATTACAGACCCCACATCTTCCCCAAGTCAGCCTTCATCTTTTCTTTGACAGATTGGATCAAGGGCAGATTGGGTTAGGTAAAGTGCCTCGATTTCAATGCTGACAAAAAAGAACAGAAGAAAATGGAAAAGAATAGTTTAATCAAAGGTATATTTCCTAGAGATGGCCTGGTTGTTGATATAGTAAAAGTACTGACCTTGTTATAATTTGATAAAAGTCATTAATAGTTCATCCAGATTCCGCACTTGGTTCATCTGTACAGAGGACAACAGGGACGTTCTGCCTCACGCACCGAAAACTTTGACCAGCCCTATTGGTTAGTTAGACCACTGAGGGCACCGCCTCTCCCTCAGTTCCCCTTGGCCCATCTCCTACCACCACCAGAATGATAAAGGGGTGAAGATGAAGGAGAGGAGGAAAGGAGCAGCAGAAGGAGGAAGATGAGGAGGGCTTGGCGAAAAGGAGGAATAAGCAGCGCATGTATATATGCGAAATATATGCGCCATCAGCAGAAAAGGGTCTGAGTCAGCCGTTTGCTGGGCTTTGCCGCATGCTAAAACACATAGAGGCAAAGCCCATTAAAAATGAATGCCACGCGATAATCACATTCGCGCTTAAAATTTAATGTTGGTATGCGGCGACTGACAAAGAGAAGGGGGCATAGGACGCTGTGATTATGACCGTGTCTCCTGTACTTCCTACTTTGAGGTGACGCTAGCACATGGCCTCTGACAGTGTTTTGTGATCCACAGGGAGTCAGGGCCAACTCTTGTAGTCTAATTGTTGCAATTAGCTTAAAGGACTACATAGACCATACTGACATCTTTATATGGCAGAGAAACTCTGTCTAAAGTCTTTATTAGAAGTGTAGTGGAAATTAAACCTACATAAAAGCTTACCCCACTTTTTTATTGCTCAATCAGGGATCCATAGGTTTGTTCCGTTTTTCCCTTTAAAGAGTTTTCTCTGAATTATGTTCAAGGATTGCTTTATAATTTGTACATTATACAACACTCTCCCTTTGAGTTATATTTGTGATTTTGGGCTACATAAATAAAAATGAGTTGACTTTTGTTTTGACAGATTAGTCACTTTCTGATTCTTTTTTTAAAATTATTTAATGGACCATTTTTAAACATCAAAGTATATGCCATAATAAGTAGTTTCTTAATAATGATATAATAATAATAATAATGATAATAATTAATACAGTATTAAGTTTTCATTGTATATAATGTAATATATATATATATAATGATGCATTTGTATTTATAACAAATTCTACCACAAATTTAACTCGTCATCATGTCCTCTTTGCTTTATGCTCTTCACTGTTCATTATAACTTAATGCTTGAGTAAAAATGTTCCACCTGTGACTGTAAAGAATTGACAGTAGAAAATGGGACAACTCTATAACTCCATCACCCACTAGCTAACCTAAAAGCTTGCATGCAGCATTGAAGCCCCCCCCCGGTGAGAGAGCATGGGGCCTTGAGGGCCCTCATATGGGGAGGCAGCAGAGACAATGGGTGGGTGGGTGTTGGCGGGAAAGATTGAGAGGATATGGGGGGAGGAGGGGAGGGCGGGGGGGGGCACCACTCCAATTGTGGCTCAAGTGGGCTGAAGATGGCTGAGAAGTGCACTTCCCTTCAGAGAAGACAAATTAATGTTCTTGCCCAAACATAATATTGTCAGAGAGGTGCACAATAGGAGCCTCTCACCAGTGTTTTCTTCTGATGCTGTGTGCATTTACAGTATGTTGTGTGTGCATGTGTATGTTTGCATAAATGAGTGGCCATGACGGCCCCACTTAACCTACCATCCTTGGTCCATAAGAGAGAAGGAACCTCCTCCTGGTCCTTCTTCAAGGTCAGGCTGGAAAGACTCTCCCATTCAACTTTACCATCTTATTCAGGCAAGGGATATCTCTCTTAACCTTTTCCCTTGCTTCTCCATCCTCCCATCAATTACAAAAACCCTGAGCATCTTCTTTTGACAATGACATGGTCCTTGGAAAGAGAGGAAAAGACAGAAAAAAGGATAGCAACACACTTTTGAATGAATGAAGAGGGACAGCAATGCAATCTAGGCTAGCCAGAGGTTGACTGGTTGACTGCAGCTGGTGCTATTCATTTCCTTAAAATACAGGTTACTTTTTGGCCCTGTTAGTCTTCTCTCATCTTGAAATGTTTAAATTACATCTTTGGACATATAAAGAGCGGCTCCTTGGAAATAAAAAAAAATAAAATGAAATACTTTTTTTATTGAATTTGATTTAGTTTGATACCACATCATCCTTCTAATACCAATTTATTGAAATCATACATATGTAAACTTGAAAATTATGCAAAAGTCTTCTATTTTAAGACAACTGGACCAATAAAATGAATAGACAAGTGTCAAACACAGACGAAGGCAGCGCTACCTATAAGAGCAAAGTTTTTTTTCTTTATCTAGGTCACAATATGTGGAGCAATTTCAACAGATGGGCTGCAGAGTATTCCCCAGGCGAACAGAAGTTAGTTTTTCTCTTTCTTTCTCTTACTGTTGCCCCTGTACCCCTCCTCTGCCGTAAAGGATTCCATCATTGGTAGTTTGTTGCAGGCAAATTTGAGTGCACGTCACACACATATATACATGCATGCATACACACACGCTCACACTCTATGGACTTTGTAGGGACAAATACAACATGAAGCCAATTAGGTCAGAAATAATTCCTTTTTTCTTACTTGATGGTAAAATATTAAACTCGCCGTCATCAAATGTCACATAAGAATTTACTGTAAACAAATATACCAATAAGAGAAAAAGAAAGAAAGTAACTTCTGGAAACTTTGTACGTGGTGAGCTACCACTTACTCTTAAAAGTCCATTTTTTAATTAAAAGTAATTTAAGTTCCAGTATATAATATGGATCCTGTTGGCATTCTTCAAAACACTCTCCACGCACACACATGCACACACACTGTCTCTCTGACACACACAGCCCACGCAGAGGAAATGTCACAAAGTATTTGGGTGACAAAAAAGGCACCCTGGGGGGAGATGATGGTGGGATGCTGTTTGGAGGCCTTGTGGTCCAATAGCAGCACTGACAACAGAGAATTACCTTTGGAAATAACAGACACTCGCAATAAAATTTTTTTTAAAAAGTAGTGGTTGCCGGTGGAATGCAGAAGAGTATATGTGTGTGTGTGTGTATGTGCGTGTGTTTGACCGTGTGTATGTGCGTGAGATACAGGGACACAGTGAGAGACAGTCGGAGGTGGAGTGTGTGAGTGTTGTGTGTGAGGGGGTCCCATATAATGGAGAGGCTCCACCTGTTTACACTTCTTTGCCCCCAGCATTCTTGAGCGGGCCCCTTTAGAGGGCCCTCGTTCCCGACAGCCAGCTAACTGCTCTTGGGGAGCCCTCCGCAGGGATCACAAAAACAGCTGAAGCCTCCAAGGGCTTCCTGAAAGGGAGAGGGAGGAGTGTGGGGAGGCGAGGGCATGACGAATAGGCAAGATGGAGCAAGAATAATAGCAATAAAACTAAATGGAGAAAGCAAGCAAACAGACAGAGACAACTTAAAAGAGTGTATCACTAGTGAACCACTTCCAAACAAGCCTTTTTAATGAGGTCCGCTATTAATACAGAAAAGGAACAGAGAGAAAAGCAAAAGAGGGGAAAGCAAAAAGCAGGAGGGGCTGGCAGCGAACAAGGAAAAGAATGAACGAATGGGTGAATGTGTGTGAATGCCGTGTGTGTACTGAATCACTTTATCTTTGTTTTTCTGCAACTGTAGAATGACCTCTGTTTGGGGCTGGGATGAAGACAGTAGCGGGCCGAGGAGGATGGGGATGAAGAGAGGGAGGAGGAGGTGGAGGCGGAAGGGGGTGTTTGGGTAGTGGGAGGCTAACAGGCTAGACACCAGGCCTTTGTGTGCAAATTTCCCAGCAGCGCCTTACCAGTTAATTAAGGAGGTCAGTGAAAGAGGGAGAGAGGGAGGGATAGAGAGACAGAGAGAGAGAGATGTAGAAGGTGGGGGTCGGTCCTAACGAGCTGTCCGCAGCACATGAATGAGGGGTTTGTCCTAAACTAAGCAGCGAGAGGCCAAACAATGTCAGCAGCAATTAGCAACCAGTGGTGGGCAGCCAAGGGCCTGTTGACTGAGCAAGCAAAAGATGTGAGTAAAAAAAAAAAAAACACATAGGAACTTGGAAATGCAGACATATACATATACGGTTACAAACATCCAGGAATAAATAGGATGGAGCTGAGCGGTAGGAGGCGGGCGGCGGTGGAGAGCAGTAGAATAGGAAAAGGCGGGTCATGTTGCCTTCACCTCTCCACACAGCAAGGCCTTGACCCTGCTGGCTGAGTGCTTTGAATCTACAACGCTGGTAGGAGGTAACAAAGGCCATAGGTGTAGCAGTGTGATCAGTATGCTCAAGTTACACTTGGATGTGGTAGAAGCTCTGGGCACATAACAGAAATAAGAGCAGCGTTCTCTTTTTGCATAGAGATGCTGCATAATTCTATCTATACTGTGTAAGATTTGACAAGATTGATTCATCATTATTTTCCTTTGTGTATTACCTCATTAGAAGGGCATTGAAATCTTTTTTTTCTGGACAAGTCACTCCAGTCAGCTCTCCAGCTAGTCTGTTTTTGGCTCCTGCCATTCTCCTCTCTTGTCTGTTACCATTCTTGGCACAATGCGAAGACTCCAGTCTTTGTTTCATTCTAATCTTGGAGGTGAAGTGGCCCTCTTGTACCTCAGGCTCTAATCGCTGGCAGAGACGGTGTTCTCTAGTGGTGCTGGGCTGCGATGAAAACGCGACATCCCCACAAAGAGAAAGAAAACTGCTGCGCTCAGGCTTTGTGTGCAAATATAAAAGCACACAAAAGCGGGAGCCTGAGATAGTGTCAGAGTTAGAATGTTTTCACTCTCCAGTTTTAGATATGGATTATATTTTTTTTAATATGGAGGTTATTTGTTGGCCACTTGTTGGGGGGGTGGGGGGTGGGGTGCTTGGTGGCTGTGAGAAAGTGGGGCCTGCAGATTGTGGACTGTGAAGAAAGTAGGTTGGGGTGGCGTGGAAAGGCCCAGCGGGTTCACTGGCTGTTGGAGAAGATGGTCACAGAAGGGCATGAGAAATGTGAGAATTGTACTTTGTAATTGGCAAACAGGTTTCTGAATGTGTTCTCAGGCTTTTAATTTACATTTATATTCTTATGAAATGGTCCTGAGTAGGTATTCTAACTTTTTACCATCTATTATGAATCAGAATAGATATATTATGAATGGCGTCTCCATGCATTTACAGAGCTCATTTACACTAATTGCCATATTCCCTCTCTCAGATATCTCTGTAGATATTGCTCAAAATGTGACGATAAACCAATTTCCAATCCATCCAATCAACAGACAAATAAATCCATTCATATTCTCACTTCTGAAATCCAGCCTCCTGTGTACTCTAAAGCGCGAGAAAGATTCATTGGGATAGGTCCCTCCTGTCCTTCAGAGCAATCCATAATGCTGCTCAGCCAGTAATCAGGGCATATAGGGGCTGGGTGATCAGTGACAAAAGCTAGGCAGGGAGACATCAACCTGCTGGAGGAGAGTTGGGGAGAGGGAGGGGGCGGCTGGCAGGATGAGTATGGTGGTGGCGGTGGAGGCGGAGTAATCAGAATCCCATCCAACCCCAGTCTCCAGAAATTGCCATGCAGATTTAAAGCCTATAAAGGAGGATCCTTGGACTGTTCCTTCTCTCCAGCGCAGCACAGACCTCCGCTCCCCTCCTGCCTCTCTCGCTCCCTCTTTCTACGGTGCTAATTGGAGGCAGGTAGCCCCCAGATGCAGGGCCCAGGTTACCGTAACCTTGGTGGTGAGATCGGCTGCTCGCCTCCACGCGGCCGGCTATTCATCAAAATGGTGGTGTGGGGTGGTGGCGGTGGTGTGGGGGATGGCGGCAGAGGGGCAGAATATGCAGCAGGGGGAAATGAGCATCTAAGACAGCTTCCCAAAAGGGTAACAAATCACCCTCCTTGCCCTAATCCACCAAGGGGGAACTTGATGGACCAGTGGTCACAATATGTGGCTGCAAAGATGCATGGGTTTGACAAATCAAATATGTGGGCTCATCTGGGATTTAAAAAAAAAAAGAAAGAAAAAAGAATTAGCTGGTAGTGCTCTCATATGCTGTGATGTTTTATACTGTGGTACCACGAGGTGCAGTATATTGTTCACGCAAACATAAACAAGCAGATGTATCTTTGTTTTACTTTATTAATTTGGGCCACCCTGTACATGAATATTAGCAGATAAACCCAGAGGCTGCTGCGGTAAATGCAAATTGCCAGTCAAGGCTGTACAGCAGGAGTCTTATCAGCAATATCCCTCTGATCGATCGCTGTGGTTGCATTATCAATCATCCATCATCGCATTGATATCTCTGCAATACCTATAATCTCACCTGATCAGAATCATTGATCAATACTGTAGCAGGATTGATCTCCCATGCCGGTTGGATTGGATGACAGCGAGGCAGGAAATAGTTGCAGAGACGTAAAACATTTGCAAATGAGCAGCAGACACTGTTACATATAGGCACTAAAAATACAAGGACCAAATTTAAATACAAGACTGCAAAAATAGCAGCCGGGCTGTGTGGAATATATCTTTTCTAAATTTGAAGCAAAGGGAATCCCATTCCTGCTACAAAGAAATATTTCATGTGGCATATTACAATGTAATTACCCCTGATCTTGCATTTGTGATGACGGGTTTCGTCCCCATTGGAGAATACTGAGCAAGTGGCTTGTATTCAGCAGGGAAAACAGGCAGCCACGACACAGTACCACTCAGAATCTCCTCTGCATAGGACCTTAATCATCCCGGCTCAGTGTGCATGTGCATATAGGGAGATTTGTGCGTGAGCAGGCCGTGCGCGCGTGTGCATGCATGTCTTGCAGTGGGTGTTTTCCAATAAGTGTGTATATTTGTGTGCGACTTGCTACTGTGTGTTCTTCCTACTGTGTGCCTATGTGTGTATAACAGAGAGAGAGAGAGAGAGAGAGACAGAGAGAGATTGAGAGAGAAAACTCGTTCCCCCAATTCCCCCGTGAAGCCTTCTACACCAATTTCCAGCCATGGGCAATCACTCACTCAGCATACACATCTACATAGAGGCTGATGAGATCCTCCGTGGGCTTTACCATGTGACTAGAGCTCGTCATCTACTGTATGTGCCTCCCCTTTGCGCTCCTATTCCAATACTATAGTCACTGAGGGGAGAAGGGGGGGTGGGGTGGGGGGGCGGGGTGGGGGTGGTGGTGTATGATGAATCTACAGTACACTTCTGATACATACGGTACATCTCGAGGTGGCAAATCAAATACTCCCTGCTATGTTTCCAGTTGAATTCGAGAAGAATCCGTCATTTTTGCATGCCCATTATTGGTAGAGGTGATATGTCTTCCAGTTTTAGATGTCCTTGCACCTGGATAGGGGTGCTTTATAGTATATTGTGCCCACCAATGACTCATATGGATGGATGTAAGGTTGTAGACTCGAGTAGATAGATTAGAGCTTAAAAGAATGTCCACCCTCAAGCTGTGATGTTAACATGGGCCACTGTATGCTGAGAGTTCATTAGTGTAATTGCCGGAATATTACCCATTGGCGTGGTCAGAATGTATAGAATATTAATGCCATAAATCTCCATTCCTCTTGCATTCTGCGGGGTAACAGTATAACCAACATCATTGCATATTAATGACAAACTTTTTGAGGAGAGGCAATGAAACGATGGTCTCGTCTGTCACAAGTCTACTCCTCCTGTACACTGAGAACCATTTATATCTATATCTGTTTTGTCGTGCATGTATATGTGCTGTAGCTGCCTTTGTCTCCAGGGAAAAATACTGTTTTGACGGACTAAGAGAGGGAATTTCCTCTGAGTTGCACAACAGGGCACCCCACCCACCTCCTCTCTCTAACAACCAGCCCTCTCCTTCTCTCTGTGCTGATGTCAGCACATAGCCCACTATGGTTCTGGGACCACAATTGCTATTCAACGAGTAGACAGATGTGTAGGTGGAGGGTCAATATGGGCTTGTGAAATTATCCCGTTGGTATTTAGAATAAATGATAGATGGATGGGTTTTGCGTTTGGCTTTGTGGTGACCATAGACAATATTATATTCTGCAATTAGCAACACTTAGTGGGCTGTATTATGACCAAGCAATATGTTTGCACCTCAGTGCTACAGTACATGTCGGAAATTGAGTAGCACTTCAGAGGTCAGGCTGCATCCATCGCCTCTGTCTGCTTTGTTCAAACTCTGCCTTAACAGCTTTCAACTCATCATGAACTTTAGTAGAAGTTCAGAAATATATAGGCCTACATTCAGAGATATGTAAGTGGCCAATAGAAATCTCTCGCTATGTTAAAGTTTAAGGGCATACACCTGTATTTATTTAAAGGCCAAAGCACACTTTGAAGGGACACATAGTTCTTAAGGCATTTATAGTGTTGCTTTAACATTTAAGTAGGCATTAGAAAGGGGAGGCAGCAATAGCATATTCTCTAGCATTTATTTTTTCATTCATCAATCTGACCTTCTGCCGCCCAGCAGCAGAAATTACCTCTGGATTTTCTTTCATAGACTTCTTTGTTTAGCTTGCTAGGCTGTTGTCACAAGCAGGCGGCGTCATCTAAAGCTTCTAAAAGCAGTATGTAAAATGCATGTTTAGAAAAACAGTCATTCAATCTCAAGATTACTGTTTAAGATATATTTTGTTTGCTTTCAACACCCATTATCCGATTGGTATGCCGAGTATCAGTTTAACTAGCACATTTTTAATGCACGTAGTGAATGTATTTTACGATATTATTCACCAACCCTACTTAACACCACATCATTTTTTCGAGCAAATGGTTGTTAGACGACTAGAACGGTTCTCTCCACAGAGAGTCTTTCCTCATGGCTGCTGGCCACTTGTCTCTAGCTAGCTGTTAATCAATGCTGAGGAGCAGGTAGACCATAATGGAGGATTTATCTCAGTTCTTCACACCACTTAGTGCCCAATGGACAACTCTATACCACCACCCCTCCTTCTCTCTGTACCTTCTTACATTTTTTCTTCACTCACCCCCACCCCCACCCCCACCTCCCCAGCCCCCAGCCTCCTCCACACCAAAGGCTGTGATGGAAACACCTCTCCTGAGAGAGTTGTGCAGGCGGAGGAGAATGGGTTAGAATGAGGGACAAAATAGGTTGAGAGGGTAGTTAGATAGTGAGCAAGGGAAAGGGGTCAGAACAATGTTGCTGACACGGTCAGAACTGTTACCGCACATGAGAGGTAATTTTAGAGTGTGCGTCTGACCTTGCACAGATCATAATAGTAATTTTCAGCTTGCTCTTTGAAATTGAATAAGTTGACATGCACGTTAAAAACATATACACCCTTATTTATATTTCATAAAAACTCAGCGTCTCATGTTGGGGTCTCACTATACAATGCATAGGCAGACTTACTTTAAGAGCACCAATTTTCCATGATGAATCACTGAGCTAATAGTCCATAAGGGTTAATACTGGTTAGTGAAGTCCTGGACTGTGTAATGTGTCAGTGACGTAAGGAAAAGCCATGAGAAACGCAGCTGTGCTGGTATTTACGTAGTACTGGAGGATTTACGTGCTTGCCTACATGCGCACAGGAGAGTTGGTCATTTACCGAGTGCAGTGCTGAGCGATAAATTTGAGAGAAGAGCGAGTTCGATCATTAGCAGAGAAGACTTCCCTCTCAGGTTTTGTGTTTTTGTTTACATCCTTACCTTACTGCTTGCCCAGTTCACACTTCTCATGCATGTCCGGGGCATGCTGTTACTTGTATACATCCCTTGACTTTCCATGCAAATTTATGTTTAAGCATACTTGTTTGTGTGTCGGATGGGGAACACAAACACATACACACATACACACGGGGTGGAGGGAGACCTAGGATGGGGGAGTGTGTGTGTGGGGGGGTATTGGTGGTGGTGGTGGTGCAAGGCGGTGACAGAAATTGAGGGGGACGGGGTGGCAGCTGCAGGCTGCTCGGTGCACTGTCAGAGCGGAATGATTAATGAATGGCGGCCCCAGCTGAGCCTAACCTTTGGAGAACCGCACAGGACATCTGCAGAACTGTCAGCGCTCTGACAAGGACAGAGCTGAACAACCAATTATTTCGCCATCACTAAGGTGGGCTGTCAGCTTAATCCTAGCCATTCACTTAGGCAAGGACAGGCAAATTTCTCCTTTACATACACACACACACACACACACACACACATACTGAGCGTACCACGGTCCTGCGTGGACACACACACATACACAAGTGAACAAACAGGCATGCACGGACAGGAACACATGCCCGCGTGGACATGTACTCAAAGCGGACTGGTACGCTCACAGTCACATACACACACTCACATATTCACACACAGGCATGAGGTCCCGGACAAAATAGAGTTAACCCCTCCACTGCCGTCGGTGGCAACCCCATGCAGGTGACATATATTAAGGAAAGCAGGGCGAGCAGGGGAGGTTTAATGATGACAAAACAGGGCTGGTGGATGCTGGCTGGAACTGTGAGCTGGACACGGGTGGGGCCGCATACTGGGGAAGACACTCTGTCTGCTACATGTCAGAAGTGAGCGAGGGAGGGGTGAATGGAGGGAGGGAAGGCGGGAGCTGGAGAGGGAGGGGTGGGTGCTCTCATGTCTGCAGGGTGTGTTTACATTTTACATAGGAAGATAGAAGCGAATTGGAATTACATGTTTAATTAAAGTTCATCAGAAATGGGATTCCATGTAAATTTACAATCAACAAACAATTATCAGTTTTAATCTTTTGTCATTTAACTATGATTAGAGCACATGGAAGATGAAGTGCATGGAGGCGAGGTCTGACATTGTGTGGTCTACTCACCCTGGACTGTGTATGTTATTGAAACTTACAGTGTGGAAATACAGTATTGATTGACCTTATGGATTAAACAAAATGGACCCTGTTGCATTGAGGAAGATTAAAAAAGGGTATTTGAATAAAACATGATCATAATGATGATCGCGATACCTGATCATATCGTGTTGATGCAGCCATCATCAACCAAAACCATTCATTTTGAGAGATGTGTTATTCCTAGCAGAACAGTTCAGAAATTTAAGACTCTCTCATATTTGATTTAGATACCAAGGACTAAACACCAAGATTTTACGTGATTAAAACAGGAATTAACGTAATTAGGACTAATGAGTGTATGATCACAGCTGGAGGGACTTCAATAATAAGTCAGTACATAATAATATAATAAATATATGCTAGTGTAAATATGTTTGGATTTGACTGCATGTGTGTGTACATATGTCTTTGTGTGTCATGGACAAAGGGCTGCTTGGCAGTAAAGACTTGGTTTTGGTTAGAATTAGGTTTAGAGTAAGGGTAAAGGCTGGGGTTAGGCATTAATTGTGATAGTTGAGGGCAAGGGAATGCATTATATCTATGAGTGTCCCTGCAACTATAGTAAGACCAGTGTGTGTGTGTGTGTGTGTGTGTGTGTGTCTGTGTCTGTGTTTGTGCTTGGCTGTGTGTGGGTGCTGATGGGCAGTACGAGTGACTGACTGGGATTTGATTGAGGTGTTTCTGATGCGATAAGGGATCGAGCGCGGCCACGAAGCCTATTGACAAACTGCTGATGAAGCCAGAGAGTGAGAGAGAGCTGAGGAAATTAATAAGGGGATAAAAATCAATTAACTTAAAAATCGTCCCTCATCAGTGGCTAACCACGTGTGTGTGTGTGTGTGTGTGTGTGTGTGTGTGTGTGTGTTGTTATATCTGCGTCTGTGCCGTCGTGCATTCACCTACAGTAACTGTACACCAGCGGGATGCAATGTTTTGGGTGGACTGACCTCCTGCTCGCAGACAATTAAAATATAAAATGCCAAGTCAAGTCACTTGAATCCTAAATGGTGCTCGGCTGGTGTATATTCATGAGTCGGAGCACCCACTACTTTCTGTGAATGGCGAGGACTTTGAACAGCTCTACTCATTTGACCTGGAGAATCCTAATACTGCTTTACGATTTGCAATTCAAACAATCATGTTGGTATCATCTACAACTGTGGCGTCTCCAGTGAATGCAAAAACCCATTAACTTTGCTAAGCAGCTTTTGATGGTGCACAATGTCGGTCTAGAGAGCAGTCAACACAAATGAACTTCACTTCTAAAAGGCAAAGCTTTACTATAAATGTGTTTTGAATTATTTCAGATGGAAGTGAATGGATTTACTACGCAGCAATATAGAGACAGCTGTGTTTACAGACAAGTGTGCGAACTGATGTCTCAATCCATAAGTAGTTTTAGAAGCTTGGTGCACACACATGCTCGCACACAAACACACACACACACACAGACACACACACACACACACACACACACTGTCAGAATGTATTCATTAGAAGCCTAGTCCTACTAACAGGGCTGTCTACTGTCCCAGACAAACTGCAGGAGGAGATGTCTGGCTGCTTGCTTTTAAACTGGGTTAGTGGACCAGAGAGGGAGAGAAAGAATGAGAGAGAGAGAGAGAGATAGAGAGAGCAGGAAAGACAGTGGGAAAGTGAGAGAATCTGAAAGTCTGAAACTGGGACGGGGTATATGAGAAGAATTTTCTCATCAATTGCAGTGGTACTCCCTACTGTGTGCCCCTTTATACCACATGTATATGAGGATGAGTGTGTGTGTTTTTGTGAATGTAATTCTACGTATGGGTAGACGCACGTACCGCCTCATGAAATGTCTATTTGTTATGGAAAAGTTTTATAGATGTCATTTTTTAATGTCTTCTGCTTTACTCACTTCATTCTCATGCCCTTGCTTGATTTAGGAGCCAAATGGCAGCCCATTAACATGTGAGAATGATTGTGCAGCCTTGGGGTTGTAGCTCGGCAACCCACGGAGAGGTTTTGCGCTGCACATCTCTATGATTCTCAGTCTTCGCAGTGTCGACGAGAGTTAAGCATCAAAGGCGAGCACTAACTATCCTCACCCTCAGTCGCTCCCTCTGTCTCTTTTTGGCCTCTGGGTTCACACTGTAATTTGCTCTCTCTCTCTCTCTCTCTCTCTCTCTCTCTCTCTCTTCCTCTTCCTCTCTCTTTGTTTCTGTCTTTCCCTACCATCTCTCTGAGGGCTTGTGAATGAGTAGAGGGAGGTGATGAGGTCAAAGTGAATCTTCCCGTCGCTGAAGATGATTATATCTTAACCTGCCGTTATTCAAAGGCGCAGGCCCTGTGGCCATGAGCTGGCCTGCTTGCCACGTGTCGGCACTGAGAGGGCAACACCTCGGCACCGTCACAGAGCGAGAGAGAGGGGGAGAGAAGCTGTGCGCTCAAATGGACTCCCAGGGTCAAATGTACAATGCCTTGCAATGTGTTTCCTGTGACTCACTACCCCATAGATCCACCGAGCTGATGGATGCTTGTCGTTTTTCTAATGGCCTAGGTGTCCAGTCTTAGGGCCCCAAATTGATTATGGATGCTGGTGACATCACTGGGAGCAGACATTAGATTATAAAGTTGCACCAGAGGTTGATGAATCAGTCAGTCTCGGCTAGTTGAGGTAATAGAGAACAACACCTCAATTGTGCTCTGTCTCAATGAGCAGGGCTCAAGGCTTCTCAGAGAGAAAACTGTTGAGTCTTCCACCTTTATCTTTGTCCCTCCTGACTTTTCTTTAAGCCTAAGACTTCATATTCAGCAGCCCCAGGCTTGAGCTATCTGTCTCTCCCTTTTTCAATTAATTCTTTGAGAGGTGTGACACACTATATACTTTTAATACACTTCCACAAATGGACTCAAAATCACATGTGCACACATCCTGTGCATACACTGATGCACACATGAGCACACACACGCTCAGAAAACACGTTTATGCGTGCCTTCTCACACACATTATGGCGTTTAGCGTGGGTAACTAGGAAGTCAATGAGCACTTATCCGAAATCCACTGGCAACGCTAACAAGCCAGTGTGAGGTGTGAACACAGCTGTTTGAGTCACAACAAATCTAATACGCATTTCATCACTTCTTAAACAAGCCATCAGCAAGTCTAATGCTCTGGTATGGCGAGCAGCACTCTATGATACATGTGCCTTCAAAGCATTTTCTTAAACATCAGCACTTAGCGCATCCTCCCCACACCTCGGCATCATGCGTCTATTGTTAGCGGTGCTGCTGATAAGTCAAATTTATCATTTTTGTGATTAAGATTTATAAAACCAACAATGCCCTAATTGATAACACTAACAGCTGCCACGGTTTCTGTCGCTGGCACCTGAAAATTATGTCTTAATCAGCAATTATTAAGCGGCTTGTGCCAGAATTGTGAACGAAGCCTCATTTTTCTTGACTTCTTCTTGTTTTTTGGAACGGGAAAACACGGCAGAGCCGTCAGTGTCACTCCCGATTGAACCAAGCGAGCCGCAGGGAATCACCCTGCGTGTCTGTCTCAGGGCTTAAGAGTTACTCTCTCATGACGCCTTACCATTTTAAACCTTATTTGGTTTGCAAAAGTGAGACTAAGCTCTTTCTGTGCCACTCTTTTTTCCAAGTTCAATTTTTGGATTGCATAGCTTGAGACGGAGATAAGGGGGGATATGGGGATAACTTTTAAGGACAGTGGACGGTGGATTTCACGAGGGGGTCACTAGGGGAAGGGAGGAAGCAACAGAGGGAGAGGAGGAGAGCACATGGGAGGAAAAGGGGGATGGAGGTGTGGAGTCCGGAAGGGGTGGGGAGTAGGTGGTGGGGGCTGAGGTTTGGGCAGTGAGACGCTCCAGAGAGTTGACAGAGCTTCAAAGGGAAGTTTTCTGCTTTGACTGACAGGCCCCTAGAGTGAAGGGGACCTGGTGGCAGGCGGCATGCCCCGATCCCAGGATGCCCGGCGGTCTCCATGGTGCTCATCCCCCATCCCACCGTATTCATCAGAAAAGTGGGGTTGACATGATGGGGGGTCAAGATGTGTGGAAGAGCTGCCGTAGATCATTGGCAGGCTCGGTTTCTGCCCTTGGACCAACAGTGTGAAGGACACGGTGACTCCTTTGAATAGGAAAGAGGAAGGCTAGAGTTCTAAGTGAACACAATTCAGTCAAGTGTTTTTGTGGTTGCTGTTAAAGGAGTGCAATAAATCCTGTTAGTATTTTGCATTAGTACTGCAATTCCTCTTTGTGAATGATCGCTTCACTGTTGAAACAAAACACTTTTTAAGTTATTTAGTCTCAAATTCAGTTTGTAGGACCTCTGTTTGCCCCATTGCAGTTTCTCATGCATTTTCAGTCTCAGAAAAAATGACACTTTATATTCACCCCAGTTGGCTAATTTTTTCACTTAGTCCTCTCACATATTGTGCAAGAGAAACCTTTTCCTCACTCTCAGGAAGGAGAGCAAAAATGTGCCTTTTGTAAAACAAAGCTTGTCAATGCGGCTGCACCTTTTTATATTTACAAAAATAGGACCATTTGGTGCAACTTTGCACCTACAATTACATACCAGGTAAAAAAATGTGAGCACGAACTTCTAAGCACCTAAATGTATGCTACTCCCCCCACAGTCAAAGTAATTCTCAGAGTGCATCATAATCGCTGTACAGAAAGTCTCTGTTTCAAGGCCTAGATAAATGATGCCATCGTTCCTGGTCCTATACACGGGCTGATAGATGGGAGCAGGAGGGCTGTGTTTAAATGTGTCTCAGTAAACACTGTTAGGCCTGTGTAAACAGCAGTGCATTGATCAGCCCTCTATTCATGATCAGCACGTCTCTGCCTGCACTGGATTAGTCAACATACCGACCCGTCTGTTTGCTGCACTGTAAACTGAGGCCAATGTCAATGCCAAAGCCTAATTAGAATAGTACACACTATCGGGGCATGGTTGCATGGATACTAGAGACTTACATTGTCTGTTACAAGTATTTATTTTTGAAAATGTAATAAAGATCATTTTCTTTGTCATATCCCACAGAGTAATGGTAAATGGACTTCACCTAAATAGAGCCTTTTTACTTTAGCCTCTCGTTGACCCATTCACACACACTGACACCCCACTGACAGTAGCGGTGGTGGCCTGCGCATCGGGAGCAACGTAGGGTTCAATGTCTTGCACATGTAATGAATATAATAAAGATTCAGCCGCCTTATGCGTAAAATAGAGCATGCAAACTAATGTGAGACCTAATGAATCTTCCATGCAGGTTAACACACTCCTCACATACTCCTTATACAACTCCGATTGTGAGTATCTACAATAACAAGTGTGACAGTGTGTCAGTGGAAACCCCAGATCCATGAATATCAAGCTGGTGTCACTCACAGCCTCTCATCTCACTGAGCTCCTCGGAGGAATGGGCAACACTGGTTGGCTAGGCAGTGGCTACTGTGTATAGCAGAGAAAAGAGAGTGAGAGAGAGTTAAAGAGTATCAGAGATGGAGAAAAAGACGGAGCAGGAGAGAGAGGCATCGAAGCGTGGAGGGCAGCTGCATTGTATCACCCCATTTTAGCCCATTACACTGTGTATGGGGGCCTTTTTCCCCCCTCTTTTGCATGGTAATTATTTTCCAGCCCAAAGGTAGCTGCAGGCAACGTCAGCCACTGCGTCAGGGCCCACTGCATTAGCCGGCCATTGCATTATTTATTTGTGCGCGGGCAGCCGGATGGATACCCCAAATCCGCTGAGACTCGGGGCCCTCTCAATGTCACCCTGTGCATTGTGGTAGGCAGTTGCAGCCGCTTGGACTCGCACCAGGAAAGCTTAGGCAGAGAGTGGCTCAAGGGCAAAATGGTATCTTGGCGTTGGGGGACACATGCGTGGGAGTAGTAGTTAGGTGTGTAATGTATTCAGAAATGGGTCAGAGGTTTAGTAACTGCCCTCGCTTATGCAAGAGTCAACTGTGTAGGGTTCATTTTGACGCACTGGATGACCATCTAAGGGGTCCTATAGGACACTATTGAGTACCAATGTAGTAAAAAGTATAAATAGAGGGTCATACAGTTCACACTGCCTAGAGGCTTTCTAGCTATAGATGGTCATATGCAGTCAGTTACCCCTGGGTACCATAGGTAAATAGACCTGATTTCAGTGTGTAGGAGCTGCTTTTACATTATGCTACTCTCCCCTGTGTATCAATAAAGGGTTATTACACCCAAATACCATTGGGCAGGGTAAGGTCACAGCATGTCAGACTTATACCGAGAGGTAGAGCAACACAGCTCAGTGATTGTGACGTTTGGGGAGGTAATACCCTGCTCTCTCCCTCTGTGCTACAGCGCACACACTGACACACAGAAGCGCCCACCACGCTGCTCTTTCGGACATGAACCCCCCTGACCTGTCAGCCCCGGCCAATCGCAGCGCAGCGCCCGGAATGACAGCTGAACCACTGTCCCTGTCATGGCTCCTCAGTGTAGAAACACACACATGCACACAAACACACATCGCACACATGCCACTACATATCCGCTACAACAGCGGTGCAACATCAACATCAACTCCCGCGGGCCCCTTGGATCTATCTCTTTGTCTCCCTGCTTGCCAGCCAGCTCGACCGCACGAGACGCTCAGACGGCCTTGTGACATGACAGTGACAACGTACTGATGCTCCTGAGAGCACCCACAACGCCGTTCACCTCACCCCCCCGTGTCTTAGTTGACCCTCTAAGGAAGAAGATCTGTATTAGGGAGAAGATCCAGTTATCCGGAGTTTGCCAGATTCCCATTTGGAGAGTTTTTTTTTCCAATCGTAGAACATACTGTTTATGACTCTAAGCTGGGTCTCAGATGGGTAGATAGATGGACAGATGGATAGATAGATAGGTAGATGCAGCGATGTGTAGATGGATCGATGGTGTTTATGACTTAGAATGAGAGAAAAATGAGAGAGGAAGACAGACAGAAAAAGAGAGTCAGTGATAGAGATAGTTAGACTTTGCCCTGGCACCCAGTGTTCCCCTTAATGGGAGCTGACACTGCTGAAGCGACCCGTATGGAGGGGAGGACCAGCGTATTGCAGGCGGCAGACCTCCCAATTATTTTTCTGGCTGATAAGTGCCGCTGCTTGTTTAAGGCTGCAGTGTGGATGGAGGGATGGGATGGAGAGGCAGAAAAGGAAGGATGGAAGAGGAGGAGGAGGAGGAGGAGGAGGAGGAGGAGGAGGAGGAACAGAGTGGATGTAGCCGGGGTTGGGTTGCATGGCTGACAGGTCTTGATCTGGCAGGATGGCTGGCTGTCACACACAACTTAAGACAGGGTTTTCTCCCAAGGGCTTATACATACAACACACACACAACTTGCATGCACTTATACACATCATGCATCATGTAAGCATGTGGAAACGGACAACAATGTGCACACACGAGTTTACAAACATGTCACAATAGACAAACACTGTTTACACATCAGTGCATACTGTACTGTACTCTGAATGACAGTCTGTGGACTTGCATACACACCGCATTTGTAACGTGCGATTGTTGCTGCGTTACTTCTGTCACATGCCATTTACAAACACTACAGAACCTGTCTCATCCAGACTGCCTGTGAAAATATTCTACAAAATAAAAACACAAAACACAAGTATCTGTTTTTCAAAATTTGCACACACAGTTCCTCTTTTTTCATTTCTGTAATTCAAAGTCTTTTAAAAAATGTAATTGTAATTTCTTGTGGATTTGATGCTGCATTTTCCAGGACTTGCTAAAAGCTCAGTTGCCTTGCTGGACAAGGGAGAAGGCTTTGCCGGTGAAGAGCAAGCCAAACGAATAATCAATGTCTCTGTGCATGAGTGTGTAGAAACAGAAGTGGCAGTTGCATATGCTTGAAGGGCTGGATTCTGCCATTCTTTTGCCAGTCTCTTGGAGCAGGAACAGAGCTGAAACAAGCATGAAGCAAAGACTTGAGAGCATTGAGCCGCCATAAAAAAAAAAATACAGTCATTTGCTCCTGAATGATGGTCTGTGTGTGTGTGTGTGTGTGTGTGTGTGTGTGTGTTAGCAGGAAATGAGAGGGCATGCTTGTATTCCAAATTATTTAATGAGTCTGAAAAAATTAACATGAAGTTTGAGGACAGTTCATTCCAAAAGAAGGCTTTTCAGAAATAATGATATACTTGTAAAATAATTATATCCTTCAGAACGGAGATACTTCACATTAGAGAAACTGTTGCATCAATCACATCAGGGCCAAATCACGCAGCAGCAGTTCCTTACTGTCAGGTCTTGTCTAAACAGCCGTGGTATCTGTGTCGCGACAGCCTATAATTTGCCTAATGTTAGCTTAAATGAACGCCATAATAAGGGTTATCCAATCTATGCTAAGTGTCATAATCTAGAGCAGAGTGGCTGCATTACATTGGTGTCATTGCTGTGCTGTTAATGCCTCAGTGATCTCCGCTACTACTAACATGGCCCACAGCCAGAAAAAACGGAGCAGTATCAGAGGAGAGGAGAGTTGTCTGTTTGATTTCATATCAGCCGATAAAACCTATCACTGTTTCTCCCAGACAACTTTTCTCCTAGATTTCTTTTTTACGTTTTTTTTTTATTTTTTTTTTATTTCACCCCCTTTCTCTTCAGTATAGAAAAAGCAAAAGAAAGCAAAAATCAGTATCTTCCTCATTCTTTTTACAACTCGTGCTGTGTATTTATTGCAGCTCCTTTCATTATCATTTCTGACGTTCTTTATGCATTGCCCAAGAGGAATTTTCTTTTGCCTAGCTGGGGTGCAGCTTCAGCAACTTTGCGGCGCTTCTGGAGTGGCTAGGGGTTAAATAAGTATCATTCAGGCATACTTCGACAAGTATGGCCATATTGAGAGGAACAAATCTCAGTCCCAGTGGGGTGAAAAACTCACTAACCACTGCACTAACCTGCCAACTTTACCTATTGTATAACCCCTTGTATTTCTATGTACAAAAACCACTCTGGGATACTTACTGGCGCAGTTTCGAGGTCCCCTTAGTGAGGAAGCCTTTATGTGTGCCTTCTCTCAAGTAAGAGTCGCTCCTTTTGCTTTAATTACAGTAAGTACAGCAGACCCCCCAGGCTTGTTTAAACAGATCAACCAGCAGAAGAAAGAAGAAAATGCTAATTAGTCCCATAATGTTGCTGACCACGCTAGTTCCTTAGCACTGCTGAGTTTTATTGACATAAGAAGGACAATAGGAATCTGTATTCAAATGACTTGCTCTGCCCTCGTGTTTGGGTGCAGCTGCTGCTGCGCGTAGACAGCTACCTGCCACAGATTTTTATTGTATTGTTAGACAGAGTGAAATTAGACATGAGGATATGAGAGAGTCGATAAGTGTGCTGTGTGTACCTGCTTTTCCTCCAAGTCCAAGTGTGTCGAAGCCTGTGGGACTTTAGCATTAGGGTGTGTGTGTGTTTTTGCTGTTTTACATCTGTGAATATTGAAAAAAAAAAAAAAAAAGGTGTGTGCAATTCGGTGTATGTGTGCACGCATGTGTCAACTCCCCATCCTCAACTTCAGTGCAATACAGAAAGCTTCTAATGCATTCCATGTTTCTGAGCAGAGAAACTGTATATGTGGTTGTGTGTGTGTGAAAGAGAGAGAGAGAGAGAGAGGGAGAGAGAGAGAGAGAGAGAGTCAGAATCAGGATCAATACTATTGACCTGTTTACCTTGGTGCCGAGCATACGGGCCAGCTCTCTGGTTTACCACTTGAAACATTAAAACCAGACTATTAGTAATACTTTGGTTCTTCTCTTTACTGATTGGGCGACCTGCACAGGGGCAGTCCACCTAACAGACACGAAGAGAGGCGAGGGAGGGGGTGTGAGAGGTGGGGGTGAAGTGGGTGGGGGGGGTTAAAGAGAGAGGGAGAGAGACCCTGAATCTAATCCTCTTGACTTAAAGCCATCGGGTTTTGCCCATGTCTCGCCGCTCGCCTCTAGACCTGATGTGGTCACTCAACCCTATCGAGCTGCAGGGCATTGTGGTCCGTCCGTCTCTTCCACACTCACCCCCTCTCCACCCTCAGGCGCTTTTGTGCTCCCAGCTCCCCCCCACACCCCCGCTCCTCCTTTTCTTATCCTCCTCCACACCGGCAAAACAGAATTTCTTTAAATGCTTAATTTTTCCCCCCTTTGGCTTCCTTTTTGCAAGCGCCCTCTCACTTGTTTGTCCATCGATTTTTCATCCCTCTCCAGCCACTGCCCCCCTCCGCCTCCTCCCCCGTCCTCCTCCCTCTCTTCCTCTTGCCTCTCCCCCCAGCTCTTCGCCTGCATCTCCCCAGTCTCTCCCGCTCTCCTCTGTTGTTGATGCAAACTGATTTATTTATTTATTTTAAGCTTGTTGCCCAGGTAATTTGTGGCAGGTAATGACTTTCAGTGAATCTACTTTGCGCTCTTTGAATTCCTTTTCCGACCTTTGCATCACCCAGGCCCATCTCCCTGCACATCCCCTTTGTCCCATTTGCTCTCCTACTTTTTTCCCCATTTCCCTCTTTTACCATCTCACTGTCTCTCCTCCTCTCCCTCCTCTCTGCTCTCTGCCAGTGTATTTTTAATTCCCCTAGATATTGGTGGTGCACGGTACGTGTGTGTATGTGTGTGTGTCTCTGAAGCCCACCTGAGGAGGTGATTGACACCTGGCCCTCTGCTGTGGAGGCCTCTCACTCCTGTTCTCCTCCTTTCCCATCAGCCCCCCCACCCCACCCCCCCGCCCTTTCCCTCCTTCTCCAGCCATCATTTTTGTGTCCGTTGGGGCATTGGAGGAACTGTACAAGTCTCTGGGAGTTGAGGGAAAAGGGAAAGTAGGGGAGGGGAACTAGTGGCTAAAGATTGCCTAAAATAATTTGGTGCTATTTTCCTCCTTCTCTTGCTCTTTTAGAAACAATGATATCAATTGATCATTATAATTCAGGAGGCAAAGCTAAAAGAGTCCTTTTTCTCACACGAAATGATCCCTGCATCTCGTTAAGTGGGAAGGTAGGGCAAAGAGGGCGAATCGGGGTGCAGTGTGTAGGTATGTGAAACCTCAAGAGCCCACCACTACCCTCACACACACACACACACACACACACACACACACACAAACATACACACACACACGCATTTCTACCTACACTCCTCTATCTCCTTCTTTCTGTCTTTCTTTCTCTCTTTCTTTTTTTCTTTCCGTCTTCCTTGCTCCCATTTTCCCCTGCCCTGGTAGCATTACTACATTAGTATTCATAGGGGGGACTCTGTTTAGGGGGGGTGGGGTGGGGGGGGGCGGGCTTCTGGCTGTTCCCCCAGCCAGCTGGCATACTGAGGCTGGCTGTGGAGCTGGACTGGACACTTACAGAAACAAGGAGTAGGTGATGGGAAGAAATAAGGACTAGGGCAAGAAGTACAGGGAAATGATCCAGAATGCTTAGCTCAGAAATAACCTCTCTATGCTGTATTCCTTACAGTACAGCCTACTTTACTGGGCGTTACTATACAGTACTATGATAAAAGGGGGCACTGTCACAGCCTTCTGATTGCAAACGCAACATTATCCCTTAAATGAATGCTTTCAGCAAAGATCTGCAGTATGGTACTCACATTTCATTATTTGAAGGACAATAAAACAAATAGATTAAAATAGCACAGAGTGAACAAATACACAGCTCACTCCCGAGTATGGTAATCAAAAAACAATAAAAGTTTAGCATACTGGGTTTTCTTGTCGCTTCCTATTAAAGCAGGCATAAACTCTGGTCTCTTGCAGTGACATTTTCTTTACTGAGACCCTTGAATAAAGTCAGGAAGGTATTTTTGATATTAATCAGATATCAAAGAAGAAGCAGCATTAAACAACACAGCTGCGTGTTGTTTAAATTTTGCCAGAAGTGCAGGGTCCTAATGGATGAGGTTCTCTTCATTGTGAGTGTGATGGGCAGGTGTCAAGTGTGTGGAAACCATCTGCCCGGTCCCTCCAGGAGGGGACAGTAGAGAGCAGGGAGACTTTATTCAACTCCCCTTTCTCCAGGAGGAGGGTGAGGAGGAGGAACAGGAACAGAAAGGCCCTCTTCACCAAACAATATCCGCCAAGAATCAAGGAAAGAGTTTAGTGGAGAGAGGAAGGATAGAAGAAAGAGATGACAGGCTTTTTTTAAAATAATAAAAACAATGACATAATAGCTTAGGGGAAAAAGGGAAATCTCATAAATTCTAAATTTCCAAATTTAAAAAAGGACACATGGCACTTGTACACCAAGTGGTCGTGCCTAGACACACATATAGACACACTCATACACACTCCAGTACTTCCTTCTGGCATAATCCAGAGGTCAGGGCAGAATTCATCTCCCTTAATCATGCAGATGAACATGACCTTGGCCGGCCTTGGCACCCGGTCACATCAGCACTCTTATCTAGCCTCGCTTTGCATCTCTGATTGTGTTAAATCATGTTTCCCTATCATCAGCAGACACTGGATGGACAGCATCCTTCTCTAAGCACATCCAAAAAAAGGATAATTGCTAGGACTTTTTTAAAAGCCTTTCAGAAAAGAAACAGGAAAATCAAACTAATTCAGATGAAGGGGAATATCGGAGACGTAAAGTAAAGTATGCCAGGCAATATTGGGAGTGGAAAAAAAAAAGATGCAAGAGTTTTAAAACGGCGGTCCTTGGCATTATTATGATGATGCGTTCAGCCATGCAGAGTGGGCCAGCCCATTGGAGTGCCCCTAAATGAAGAGGCTGACCTTTAACAAGCCCTCTCTCTGTTCATTAGCCACGTGGTGCTTATCTACAATAACACTGCTCAGGAGAATGGGAGGGCAGCAGGCCTGGCCGTAGTCAATGATGCACTACAGGTGGAAACACGAGCATCTGAATTTAGCTCAGACTTTTGGAGTTACCTCCTACCTCCCTAAACTCCCCAAAGCCCTATTAAAATGGTTTTTTTTACACTGCCTAAAGTATATAACTTTCAATTTTACCAGTATCATAAAAGAGAGAGTGTTAAAGAAAGCAAGATAGAGTGCACCGGGTTGTGTGACATACATACATACATGTGTCTATTGCAATCTGAAAGGGTGCAGTTTATGTGGAGTAGCGTTTAAACTGAAATGACACAGGTGCTATCGCTGCAAATAAGCACCTGCTATTATGTGCAGCATTTTGTATCATGCATCATGTAAGCTGTATGATCGACAAGGCTTCTCATTTTATTCGTTTCTCATTTCCAGGCGCAAGTTGCCCAGCCCACACTACCATTAGGATGGCTCATGTGGTGTTTCCATATTGGAGTGATGGTTGGCCATTTACTTGTACAGGACTATCGAGGTAAGAGCATGAGGAAATGTTTTTCTTCGCCAGCTGTCTGGCAGAACTCAGTCTCATATTGCATCTTGAAGAGCATTCCCCCTCTGCGTCTGGTGTTTTGGGGCAGAAAAAAGGAGAAATCTGCCTGATAATATAACTACAGTATGAACCTAGTGCTATCTGTAAATGGCAATAGAGTTTGAAGTGACTGTATGCAAGTGTGCAAAGTATCAGCTCTTTCCATTTGAGTGAGTATAGGCCCAATTCAAGAATAGAAAAAAAAAAAAGAGAGGGGGGTTTGAATAAAGAACAGAGAGGGGGAGAACAGACACAGAACGTGGTCGATAATGTCAAAAGCGGATGACAGATCTAAAAGAATGAATATTGATCTTGAGGGGGCCTTTACTCAGGCGACCTGTGGGAGGTCAGCCTGTGTAATTAGACCAGTGGAGGTCCAATGCTGGACTGTGGATGAGGCTGGTGTTGGAGGACAAAGCTGGAGCTGTGGAAGGATGTTGGAGGTTGTAACCTTAGGTGTGGACAGTGTATATGAAATCAGTGCTAGCTTTGTGCGCCAACTTTGCGCCAACTGTCGCCTACGATTTCTTTGAATCTTTTGATTCAACTTTTGCTTTCAAAATTCCTGTGTCCCTGTGTACTTTTATCAGGAACCACTGCAGTGTTCATCCCTAGTAAGCCATTTTTTTAATGTAAAAATATTTGTGCTGTGCCAGTGGGTTTGTGTGGCGGGAGTTCAAGTGGTAAATGTGGGCTCAGAAACACATGGATAAGGTGCTGTTTATTGGAGTGGGCCAGCAGTTGGATTCCATACAACCCCAGGCTACAGACAATGGTCAAACCGGATCCTGCTTGGTGATGGCAGTTAATGTTTGCTCTAAATGTCTCGCTCTCTATCTATTTGTCCGTCTTTATGTCAGTTACTATTGTAAATACACAATTGAATCTAAGGAAGTGTGTGTGGTGCCTAGAATCACGCACTCTAACACACGGACAAGCACAGCTACACAGATGCTTTCCTGAGCATGTACACAGATGCACGCACGTAGATGGATGTACATAAAGGTTCAAGCCCATATACAGTCTTGCACACCCGCAGACACACACACACACACACACACACACACATGCACGCACTGTCTCTTTATCTGTCTGGCTGTGGATAAATGCGGGCAGCGGAGACTGAGTGTGGCTGTAATCCGTGTATCATTGGCTTTATCCACTGCAGTTGCACTGCTGATTTAGTGCTCCACAGCCTTAGTAATGGGCCCCTGACACACACACAGAGCGCACACAGTACGCCATGTAGTGCATCCACCCCACATGCTTTGTCCTCTCTAAGATGTTACTGCTCACTGGTTGACCCTCAGTTCAGACACACATATGCACACACTCCCGTGCCCAGATGTTTATGTAAAGATAAAGAAACACACAAGCACGGATGTACTCACAAGCACTTGCATGAGCTTGCACACTCCACAACCCACACGCTCACAGACACACACATCAGCAGCAATGTGGTTGTCACCGCCCGGGGACGTCTCATGGTAAGGTGAACTCGGAGTGAACCTGCTCCAAACATAAATAACATCTCTCTCTCATCTCTCGCTAGCCCCCTCAGCCCTTCTTCCTACCCTCACTCTCTTTTTCTCTCTTTCTTTCTCTTAAGTCCCTCCCCTGTTCCTCCCTTCCAGTTTCCCTCACTCTTTCATGTGAGCGGCGATACACAAAGTAGAAGCATTAACACAAAGGGATGTTAGACATTCTGCAGTCCACAATACCCACACACAAACATAGTCTTGGAGACACCTGAGGTCATGCCTTGAAGTACCCTCGCTTGCACACGGCAACTATATGCCAGCATTGGCACAGTCACATCAAAGTGACTTTCAAAAGACTTCAGATCATATTTTATTAGATGACGTCTTAGATCTTTTTCTTGGCCGAAATTGCTGCTTCTTCTCTTGCCTAGTTGTTTCTACAACACTACATTCAACCCACCTAACCGACGCGTCCAGGAATACAATCAGAGAACACAATGCAACATCTATCACTAATAACCTACCACCTCCCCATGTTTATAGCTGTTTATATCAGAGAATTCACCCCTTCTCCCTTTTCATTGCGGCCCATATCTTCGGTCCCCTTGCTAGCACTTCCTGTTAACACACAAGGCGTTTATTGATAGGCCATTCCCATTAGTGCTGTTTACCTGTCAGGGCTCACTGCACTAATGAGAGAGCTTTGGGAAGGAAAAATGAGTAGGGACGGTTAACCGCTAATGGATGTTTACAGCCTCCCTGGATACTACTGTGTTTGCCGCCACCTCTGCTGGTACACTATCACTAGCCCCAGACCCGTTCACCGGCTAATTGGTACAGCGCTGAAGAGCCAGTCTTGGCCTATTTGATTATCATGGGATTAGGGTGGGTGGAGAAAGCACGGTAAAGGAAGTAGCCAGATAAGTAGGGGGAGGATTGGTTGTTAGAGAGTGGGGGTAGCGGTTGGGGTCGTAGGCCTAATCGATATCCCGAAATCAGGAGGGCCTGAGTGGAGACATTGGAGTGGGAGCTAGATGGGGGTTTTGAAGGGGTATGTACGAGGGTCATAACATCAGCCCTACGTCAAAAGGTTCTCTTTGAGCACTATTAGTGCTGGTGGTGAAGGGTAATTGTGCCATTAGAGCTGTAAGTGATACTAAATGGTGCAGGTATGGTAAAGGAACTACTACGTATAGTTAGCTGGCAAGTGATCTAATGTAAATCTCCAATCAGGCATCTTAATAGCTGATGTATCCTTGAGAAAAGCACCCATAATTGTTTCAGTGTGACAGATGAGTTTAGAATATCTTAGTCCGACCAAGCCTGAGTAATTTGATTTGGTCTTGGGAGCAGACAGATTTCATTCATTTTATTTGCAGCGTTTCTTCGTATTTTTAGAGGTTTTTTTAGAAACAGTGTTGAGCCTGGGAGGCCAGTTTCTTAATGATATCCGAGAACACTGCCATAAAAGCACGTACAGAGGAGACTCCACATTGTACTCAGTATATGCATTCTATATTGCTGTAGGATTGGATGGTCCCTGGAGAAGATCAATTTGTGCTTTTTATTAGATTATTACGGAAATCTTATAAGTGCCGGATTATCCGTGGAAGGTATTTATCTGTTTATCGAATGGCTACACTCATAACCTCTCTCTTCTGTTCTCATGAGCAGGCTGGGGTATGTGCATGAGGGTGCTGAAAATTATAAACATTTTTCGATGCCTTTTTCAACACTGTACAGCTTAGATGACGACGACCACACAAGATCAAGTGTTGTATGATCCAGTTCTTAGTGTCAATTTGTAATCCACATTTTCTACTGAATGGATTAAATTTTCTTGTCCATTCTTAAATGGAGGGGTTAAAGTGACAGTGGAGCAAAGATCCTAACCTTCTTTTTCTAATTCACTTGCTCAATGTCTTTTTCTCAATTGCTTATCAGCTCTGTTTCTTCACTAATTAAAACCACACATGAAACAAGGGGATTGTAGACAGACAAACACACATACACACACATGCACACACACACACACACAGACAGAAAGAGAGAGAGATAGAGATAGTTGGAGCTACAATTACCAGACAGGCCTCTAGTGTCTCATTGGGTGTCTATTAAGAGGGGGGCCTGGCTCATTGTAATGATGGCAGAGTTTAATTACTTCCACCCGGCGCCTGTTGTAAAACATGCTGATAAATGAGCCAACAGGACGGCACATCATTATTTTTCTATAGTGCCAGGCTGCTTGTACATGATTATGAGAGTGGGAGGGAGGTTCCCATACCTGCATGAACCTGAGACTCTATCCACAGGAACTGGAAGAGGAAAGTACTGTACATGGCAAATTCTGGCAATGTGTGTGTCCTCTCTATTTGTCAGTGTGCGTGCATGTGTACGGGCAGAGGGAGTTGAGATATTTGATGGAGCCGTAAATGCCGAATCAAAACACAATAATAACTGCAAAGATATCGGGCCACCCATGAGATAGCGATATATTGATAAGATGCGATGGGCAATGTTATTCACTGAGCACAGGACTACAATTGAGCACTGTATTGTATATACTCGTGCAGCTCAGATACAAGTATGCACATACTGTACACAGCGTCTCACAAACAAATATACATATTCATAGTCATTAATTTTACACATTTTTTAGAAAGGGGGCATTCGTGGACCCCCTTCTGATTAATTGTGTTCCTCCTCCACCATTATTAAATCGCTGAGGCAAATATCCCCCCATACAATAAATCCCTCTTGGCCCATGATTAATCAAAAGGCACACAAACCTAAGACCGGTGGCGGGCAGGTAGAGTTACAGTGCTAAATCATCTTTATTGCACGACGTGCAGGTTTGTGCATGTGCTCAGGGTCCAGCGCCATAGTGGAGTGGAGTGTATGTTTGGTTGTTGGTCAGCCACCTCAGGGTCACACACACATGCATTTTGATCTCTGTGCCATTGATTTGCCAACTTGACCAGGGCACAAAGGTGAACAAGATGGTTGCAAAATAGACTCTGGACAGGCTCAGTGATTAGAAGGACTTGGCGTCAAGTTTACCAGTCATCCCCAAAACTAAAATCCGGGTTATAAAGCCATTTTATTCATTTATGTATTAAGGGGGTGTGAAAAAATGTTTTAACCTTGCCCACCTTAGCTTGTACCATCAATTGGGATCTCCTCCAATTAGTGGCAGGTCATACTGTGATAATAATGGGTTACATAATTACAAAGGGTACCTCACTTTCACTACTGCCACATGGAGATTTTGTTAGGGAGCAGTCACATGAAGCAGAGATGGAGACTCTACAAGACCCTGCTTTCTGGGAAACCTCAATTAACCTAAATGATTAGCTGTAGCCGTGTAGCGCACCTCACTAGCTTGACATTTCTCAGCCAAGCTAATATTAGCATAGTGACTTCATTCTGTCCTGTTGTACTTCATCACTGTCCTTTTACTGGGAGGTCTTTCTTGTTTTATTGACTGAAAATGACAACGTTTGGAGTATCAGAGCCTTGTTACTTTCGTTTAGCGCAAAAGTGCTGATGCTAATTTGGCGGTTGCATAATGAGTTTTACATGTATTTGATTAATAGGGTGTAGGGCGGCGATACAGCAAGAGAGGCTACTGCGGTATGTGGTTTAACTTCACCTTATGTTAAATACTAATTGATTCCAATGCATTTTTAATCACTTACTAATTGGCGATTACACTTTTAAAACATGGCCTGTTGCTGCTCTGGCAGAATCAGGGGGTTGTAGAGTGTGAAGATGGAGTTTAAAGGGCATAGTCTTCTTAGCATCCACAACTAAATGTCACAGTTGTCTGTTAATGTGTCAACCAAATCAAACATGCACAGTGGTCGAGGGGTGCTAAGTGACAGGTGACCTTGGTGGCGTGATGGAAGACTGGGCTGGTGTTTGAGCCCTCTGATCTTCGAGTGGGAAACCCTGTCTAGTCCTGTCTAGAGATGTATGCCCAACCAATTAGACATGAAATGGCAGTGACACTCACACCCCACTTATCAAAACAGACTTCAAGTGTGTTCATGAATTCAAATGAAATATGCCTCTCTGCTTCAAATGTACAGACAGGCACATGCGGAATTCAGTTTGTATTATTTGTATCTAGGTCAACATGTATAATGATTGTTGCAGAGGTCAAAAAAAGGTTCTTTTTCAAGTATTACCCTTTAAAGACATATGACCTTACACCAAAAAAAAAAAATCTACCATAACCTCTCTTACTTGTCTTCTTGCCTTGTCAGGTTTGCATAATATCCAGAAAAACTCTTGATAGCTATTCTTTTATTATTTTCTGTTCTTCCTTTACTCCTAGTTACCTCATGCTGGACAGCCTCCCCGATTGGATGACTCACAGAGGGCCCAGACAACTGGTTGGGTCGTCTGCGAGGCATCTGACCTCCCATACACGCGCCTGCCCCCCTCCTACATATATTACTGGGCCCCACAGTGTTCCATAATGTTCTGAGTAGTCAAGCATATAAATAAAGGTGAAGCAAAATGACTGCCTCTGTCTTGACAGAAGTGCTGAACCACAAAGAACACCTTGAAGGGCATGTTAACTGTCAATAGAGTTCTGTGTAAGCCCCTTCAATTAACATAAAACTAAACAGCTCCCCAGTTAGCCGCTGTATAACCCTGGCGCTGTCTCCCCTCACCCATTCGCTATTTTACCCCCCCCCAGTGTTGGATGCCGTCATGCAGTCTAGCCGCCGAAGAGGCAGTAAACAACATCTCACCATGTACTTGCACAGAGGCGGTTACAAACACGCATACGCATAATGATATTCTACACACACACATATTCACTCCCTCACACAAGAAATGCAAACACACACTAGTGAAGCTTCTGCACAGTGCTTGCAAATTACAAACCCAAAGAGGCTGGGCTCACATCTTGCACAGACACAGACACACACACACACACACACACACACACACAAGAATGCACACGCACACACAAATTTGAAAAATCCCATTTACTGTGATGCTACGTGACTGAACATCGCTAGCGTAGCGTAGCTTACCCCTCTCTCCCAGGCCCATGGTAATGCTGCATGAGATTTGTGATGCAGTGGGGAGATGCATATGGAAGGCCTGTACTCAGATCTCTCGGTCATGCACCCCATTAGGTCCTGCTGTTGATGCTGTTGCTATCAAAGCTGAAGTAAACTGCTCAGCAGTCAGCTCTATGCCTAAGCACAGAGACAGAGACAGGCTGGCGATCACACTATATACTACTGTGAGGATAGGCCTATCTATCTTTTAATTAGGATGTGTGAGTAGGCTACAGGGAGGTAACTTACGGCTCACAACCAACAAAGAAGTGTTCTGGTGTAAGATCAGCCTGATTTGGAGTCTGCAATGTGCTGTGTATCTTTGCTGTGTACGTACAGGGCATGATATACTGGGTGATTTTAAACTAATGGTGCGTTCCCTGTTGGATTCCAACAATAGTGAAGTATTTCATCATACAAATTCTCAGACTAAGTAGAATCAAAACCAATCTAAAGAGGATAATTTGCCCTAAAGACAAACAGAATGATGAAAATGCCCAGAATGAATGGGCTGAAGGATTCAACCCTCTATGTGCTGAATAGCCCCTAATGTGTTTGGGTTTTGAGATAACATGCAGTAAATACCCACATTCTTCTGCTCATCACAAAAAATCCAATAGCAGCTTTCACATTTGCTTCCCATCACCGGTGATTCCTGGGGAGGTGTTATTTGTGCAGCACACAACAGTGCTGCTCTGTTGTAATTGTCTAGGTTTCGCAAAGGGCCACTCATCTTTCATTCCCCTGCCAACACACATGCATATTCGTGGAGGTGAAACTAACATGCTTAGTTGTTGTTTTCCTGCTTTGCCATTCTTCAGGGAGACTTAGTTCTGGTGTGGATTTGCTCCCTTTGCGCCCGCAGCTATGTGCCTGTGTCTCTGGGAGAGGGATGGCATCAGCTAGCATCAGATGGCAGGAATTCAAACCGTGGTTCCTTTTCTGTGGGCGCTCCTGTTCAGCAAAGTAGATTGCTGGGGGAGGTTGCTATCTACCTTCCCTTCCTTTATTTCTTCTTCCTTTTTTTTTTTTGATTTGCCTTAATTCCATTCTTTACCCCCACCCTATGTCTGCGCCTCATCCCTGCAAAAACATCATTCTGCTTGCTGCACTCAGGGATGGGCGATGAGATGTTTTCTCTTTGGCAAACTAGACTGCTTGCATTAGAGAAAGGCGGAGAAGTAAGGTTAGATAAAATATAAGAAAGAAAACACAGAAGTCTGTATTAAAAAAAAAAAAACATACACAGAAAAACCAAAAAAACATCATTGTGAAATGTGATCAAAGACTATGAGTGAAAAAGAGATGTGGAAGAAGATAGCAAAGACAGATGGTATTCACCACTGTCAAAAGAAACCAAGAGGTGTCTGTTAGTGACAAAAGGTTGCTCATCCTATTGCCACCCCAGCCTTATCCCTTTAGTGTAGCGCACTGGTTTTAGGTTTGCGGAAAGACTACAGCGTGAAATTCTGCTAAGCATGGTCGGGAGCCGCGGAACATGGAACACGGATGAGCTGGGATTAGGGAGGCCCAAAGCCCTCCCTTCATCTGTGCCTTGTAGGGCGTCTGTGATCTGGATGGCGCTCAGTGGGTGACACATGCCTGTCAATGTCCACCGGCTGCACACACAACAACTCGAGGTCTTGCGTGCAGTGACGTGGCCACACGCCACCTCCACAAATCCCCCACTCTCCCACAGCGCCGCTCATCTATACACCTCTGTCCGCCAAGCCCCCTCCTCGCCCTCCCCTCCTCGCCCTCCCCTCCTCGCCCTCTGTTTCCAATCCCCGTCTTTATCTCCCCTCCTGTTCCCTCTCCACATGACTATATGTTCTTACTGTGATCTCATCACGTCTCGAACTGCACTAGGCCACTTGGCCAGATGTATGTGCTGCTGGATGTGTTGTGTGTTTACATGGGATGTCTGCCTGCGAGTCCATGCCAGGCTCGGCCTTACATAAAATACTGTAGCACGGTGCATGGCTGTGCATCTATTGTCAGAGCTCAGTCTTTGTGTGTCCATTTAAGTGTACTGATGACCATGCATGTCAAGGGCCCATAGGCCGTCCTCATTAAGCTCTCCCCGCCGTCTTCTCTTTTTGTCCTGTCCTCCTGTCCTTAAGGCCAGCCATACTTGCACACGCTTTTCATCTGCAGTCAATACCTATTGAGCTGTTCATGAAAGGGAAATGACAGCTAGTTCATAACTTCCAAGGCTGATCGATAAGTACCTGCACTGGCTCAACTCATTCCTGAATCACTCTCTCCAAGAACTCATCCTCCCCCCAAAGAACCACCTTTTCAAACACAGCATACCTGACTGAAGAGTAAACTGTAATTTATGTGAATGTTAACACAGGACAAGAAGCTGTGTAATATGTTCTTTAGGATTATGAATGATACAGTAAGTGCTTCAGTACAAAAGAGGTTGTTATTTATACTTGACCTTTTAGCAAGTGATACACAAGTGGTTATTACGAGTTACGTGTTTCTGGAGAAAATTTCATTTCAATTAAATCTGTAAAGCGTCAAGATGCTGTGATTTATATGATGTCAATTTGTGCATGGGTTTTAAAGTGTCTGAGGACACATTCATAAATATCATGCATTTGTGAGCGTGTGTTTGACTGGTGCATATATTCTCTCAGTAAATGTGAAAAGAAAAGGGGAACAACTGCACTTCACGTGGCGTCGACTGATCAGGTGAACTCAGGTGAAGTCTTTGATCCTGTAAATCCACGGTGAGTCTTGAAGGGAAGATACAGATGAAGGGGAGGTGGTTAAAAGGGATTTTTAAGTATTGAGTCAACAACTGAGATATTGATTCTGAACTGTTCAATATAAATAAGCTGAAACTAATATTATGTACATGTGGACAGTGTGCTTGACAGCTTTCATAGGTGTGTTTGCATGTTCTGTAGGAATAGATGTACATTTCTTTCTTCTGCTCTAGTCATATACACTTTCTGCGTTAGTGTGAATCACCTCATCGCTGCACTGTTCTTACATGTGACTGTTAATGGCTCAGCATCTCTGGTGTTTTGGAGAGCTGCAGGCCTTGTTGTGACTGCGCTGCACCTCAAACACTTGTCCCCTGAGTGCAGAGATGTCGACACAGAAGACAGAGGAGTCTTTGTGGACCAAACTGAGAAAGCTCAAGGCCAGGAGCTGAGGAGAGGAAGAAAAACTAAGGTGGAGGGAGGGTTTGGCAGATAAATGATAACTATCTTTGCTTACTTTTTTTCAAACATGAGGGAAGAAAAAAAAAAGGAAAAAAAAAAAGCTTTTCCTTGCGGAGCTTGAAATGCTGAACTTTGTGTAGGTCCGGTTGCGACCAGCCAGCAGGCAGCTGTGGCTCCAACACTTTGCTCTGTATCTCTCACTCTCTCTCCTCTCTCTGATGCTTTCTCCCTCGACCTCCCGTTCAAAGCAAAGTTGGCTCCTTATTTATGTGCAAATTTGCTCTTAGGCCCTACGAGGGTGGCGCGCATGCTGAATCTCTCCTTTCTGGGCTTTAGCAGATTATCCTGCTGCTCCCTTTGGTCCCCGTCGCCCTAAGCCCAGCTGCCCCGACCTTTTGTCATTGAGACTTTCTCTTCTCTGCCTTGGTGTCTTTCTTTACCTCTCTCCCCCTCCCTCCCCTTTCCACCATCCCTCCGTGCACACTCCCCCCACCTCCATGCCTCAAGGTCTGAACTCTCCTATCCTGCTCTAGACGCCACAGCCATCACCCTCCTCCTCACCCCCTCCACCCCACCCCCCCCTCCTCCATCTTGTCCCTTGCCTCTCTTCTCTGTCTCCTGACTCCCTCCTTCACTCCCTCTCAAAGGGCCATTATATCGCTCTCTTCATGGACAAAGGACCCTGGAGAGACAGAGGGAGGGAGAGCGAGAGGGAGAGAGAGGGAGGAGGAACATTGCTGGTGCTTTGCTGCTCCCTCGTTCCTAATCGATGAAAGTGGCCCACGTGGAGCTCTGAAGGCTAATCGATACTCTTTTTCTCCCCTTTTTTTTCTCCCTATCTTTTTTTCTTGACTGTCCGTTTTGTTGCTGACTCTGACAAAACGCAATGGCAAAGCAGAATAAGTGAGGGGGGGTGGGTGGTTGGGTGGGAGGATTTGTTTGGAAGGGACACCCCCTGATCACTTCTCTCTGGGGGGGGGGGGTTCCAGAGGATTGATATATATGTGTGTTACTGTAGGTGTGTGCATGTCAGCCTGTGCAGAACAAGTTTTTGTGTGTGTGTGTGTGTATTTAGGGAGGGGTGAATGGTAGAGGAGTGGGTGCTTGGAAAAGCGAAGCTGACAAAAAATAGAGAATGAAATCAACAACATGACCTCCGCCGACCCCATCTGTATCCCTACACCAGTCTTCCATCCCATCCCACCCGCCCGACACATTTGCCCCTTTTTTCTTGCCGTTGCCTCCCTGCCGGGTTAGGTTGCTGAGCAAACAGAAGGCAAAGAGTTGACTCTTTCTCTGCCTCAGCTCACCGTATGGGCGCATGGAAGGATTTGGGAAGCCTCAGCCCGCTAAGCCACTTCATTGTATTCTTCTCCATCTTCCCTCTCTCACCTCTCCCCTCTCTTTGTCTTTCGCTGTTCTCACAGTATCTGCGTCTGGGGCTCTGTCTAGTCCACATAAATATAAAAGCAGTGTCGTCATAGAAAGACCAAAAATCTGACACACAAAAAAGTAGATTTTTACAGATTTTTACCCTCCTTACGCAGTAAAAACAAATATTTTAATGCTGCTAACTTTCTAACAGAATAAAAAAAAATAATGAGGATGAATGTTGAAGATGATGTTAAATGGGGGATTATTATATTTTTGTTCGAGCATAAAACAAACGTCGGTTGTTGTTATGCGAGTTTTTTTCCCAAATGATCCTTTGTAGTGTGTATGTGCAGTATATGTGTGTATATACATAGGCTGTTTGGCAAACAACAGAATTTAACTGAATAACTGAAACAGAATTGTCTGATTGTTGTGTGACTTGATCTCCTAGTAGTTCTCCGTATTCTTATATTTTCTACTGACCGCAGACACTTAGACACACACACACACACACACACACACACACACACACACACACACCTGAACACAGTGAGATGTACAGTACCAACAAGACAGATTTAGCTCAGTAGTGATAGTGCACCTATGATGCGCCCAATGATGATGATGGGCCATCATCTTGATCCATCAGTTATTGTAATCATTGTCATACACAATCATTTTTCTGCAAGGTTTTCATTTGTTTTTTCGATTTTATACGACACCATAAATGAAACTCTTAAATAAGTTGGTGGATTTCATTGAAATCGAATGAGGATAAAATGGATTTTGACGGAGGAAACATGTTCTCATAGTCTATCTCACTCTGAAACACACACACACACACACACACACACACACACACACACACACATCACATGTATAACACTGCACCTCGAGGACCTTGTGCCCCCCCACCCCCCTCATTGCTTCACACACCTGTCTAACTGGATATTTAACAGCTTTTTCCCTTCACTATCACCCTCCCAACACCAGCAGAGAGAAACAATTACGCTCAACTCTGCCACTGAAATGACAATGCGACATCCTCTTTACTTTCCACCACCCGACTGTTAACTGTATGTGGTAATTACCTTTCTGCAGCATCTTCACAGTCACTTTATTAGTCTCCTAACAAGGCTTTTTAAAATATAAATAACAGCCAATGAAATGGCAATTAACCTTGCAAATAGGTATAAATGACTGTCCAGGAGACACGGGTATTGACAGGGACTGTCAGAGCGAGGGAGGGAGAGAAAGAGGAAGAGAGGAAGAGGGAGAGGTGGGTAAAGGAGGGAAAAAAGCAGAAAGAGAAACATGCATCGAATGGTGGGAGATGATGCAGCCCATAGGCAAACTGCTCCCACGGGCCATTGTTTGTTGTGTCTGTGCTGGACCATTGTTTCGGTCCCTATTAACCTCTTGGCCCTCCGTGCGAGAGCGGGAAAGGATGGGCGGATTCAAAATGACAGACATGGCCTAGTGACACGGGAGGTGAGGAGTGGTTTTAACAGGGGCTTAGGGGCAGTGGGGACCCTCGTTGTCTGGCTAAATAAGGGGGGGGGGGGTTGTACCGGCTGGGTGTGTACGTGAGAGAGATAGAGAGTGTGTTTCTGTGTGTGGGTTGGGATGGAAGGGGGGGGGTATGTCTAGCTGACCAGAAGGGGGAGGAGTTGGCCAGCCTAAGACTAGTCTGGGTAATGTGATCTCTGCTGTCTGTTTGCCTCAGACAGACAGTGCACCCCCCCCCCCCCCCCCCCCCCCCCCCCCCCCCCCCCCCCCCCCCCGGGAGTCTGCTATCAAACTTAGAGGAGTTTACACTTTGATTTGAAACTCTTTAATTGGGTTCATTTAAATGTTGCTTCACAAAGTGATCACTATGATCAATGCAGTTTCATAGTTGATATAGTTCATTTTGAACATGAACTCTGTGGAAGATTGTAATTGAACTATGATCCCACTTGCCTTTCTCTCCATTGTGACAAAGAACAGACACATCAGCCAGTTCTCCTCAGAATTGCATCCAAATTTGATGAATGAAGACCTCATGATTTACATTATAGCCAATGCCAGCATTCAGTGGCAGTGTAGGAAGTGGTGTGCCCTTTAAATAGTGAGGTAAGAAGTATGGGTTTGGAGGTCGGGGTGGGTGTGTAATGTGTCTCACTTGTATGGAGGGGACCTTCAGAGTTTGTGTCTTGTTGCAGATCTACAATTCATGTTCACCGTTTTTTATTAACAGTAACCATTATCTGTCCCTATAACTTAAGCGTCAGGTATTTTAGTTGTCTAACCTTAATCATACCCTATCCACAGCTTATTTGCTGTGTCAGTGATCTTTCCATAATCGTTGTTGTATGCTGTAATTCAGTTATTTTGTATTGATAGTACATTGTAGCATCTTCTCTGTACTTGTGTCTATGAAGGGTTATCTATCCTCCTTTATTGCTGTTGTTATATTGTGCTGAAGTTTCTCTAGATCTGAATCAAGAATAGAGGGCGGGGTGGTTGGGAGGTTGTATAACCTTCTGAGATGATCCTGTGATTTTGGGAGTATATAAATAAACTTGACTTGATTGTCGCATTCTCACACACACAGCCAGTCAGTCAGCCCGGCATCCGAAGCTGCCTGTAGGTGTATTTAAAGGATCTTGTTGACTCCCAAAACACACAGAAATTTACAATTGCAAGAGCAGGACCTGTATTGAAATGTTTGTTTGCATGACATATTTCTGCCATATCTAAAACATTATGATCAATGTCTGTTTTAATTAGAGTAAAAGTAGATATATACTTTACAGTATGATACATTTCAATTCCGGTTTTTGTCACAGGATATATGGTCACACCAGCGAACATATTACTAAAAGTGTAGTCTATTAAACATAAGAAATTTTTGTAGCAAGATCCCCCCTCACCTTTCCCTCCATGGTGACAGAACAGATGGCTTTTGTCCCTCACAAAACCACTGTTCCTTCATGAATACATGCGGCGCTGTGTGAGTCAGTGTGTCACATCAAGAAGTCACCAGGAAAAGCCTCCGCTGCTTTACATGGGGAAAAACTGTTTCCTGCATACGACAAACGCAATCTCTGCCTCCTCCTATGTGTCCTAAGTATTAAAGGATTGCCAGAACAGGAGGGCCAGCCCTCGAGAGCCTTACCTGTGCTCTAGTCAGGAGTGAAACGACAACTCTTTGCCACACATTGAGAGCCAGTGGGAAGAGGGAGCCGGAGAAAGGTAGCCCTAAGAGGATGAACCGTGGGATTTAGAGTCCTGTGGGTAGGGCAGAATGCCAGATATTCTAGCTGAAAGTCCTGTGGATCAGATAAAGCTGTCAAGCAGGGCAGTGAGATGAGAGAGCCATGGGGAGAGGGAGCTTGGAGATGGAGGCCGGGCAGGGAAGCTCAGCGGATAGCAGAGACAGAGAGCTTAGGCTGAGGATCAGGGTTGTTTTACAGGAAACTGTCAAAGGTAGGGAGAGAAAGGGAGCTGAGATAGCATGTGACTAGAGAATCAATGAGAAATGGAAAAGTTTAACACAAAATAATTCCCACAAAGATCAGATTAAGAAAGTAGGTTAAACTCAGTTTTGGCTTAATTTATATTATGAACAGGAGACAATTGTGTGAAAATGGAGAGAAGCTACTGAAATCAGCTGCCACCTTTTAAACCGTTTGAGTAACAAGACATAAAGGTTCAGACAGTGAGAATCTCAGAGTAGACCCGACAAGACATATGAGCAGTGTTTTAACGTGTCGTCGTGTGTCGGGGCTTCACTCGTCCGGGGAGCCTGGGAAAGTTGTGTTAAATTACGCAGAAGGAGGTAGCGGGACCCTGTCAGGACGTGGCGTGGCGTTGCAGAGAGTGCAGCGGATGGACGTGGCACTGGGTTGTGCCCCCCGGAGTGCCCTGTCAGGCCTCATGACCGCATCGTGCAACCACGCACAGGCGCACTCACACACACACACACACACACACACACAATACAGGGGAAGAAGAGTGACTAAAGGGCAAGCGAGGGAACCATGGACTCTATCTCTCTTCACATTAACCTTCTGAGTTTTGCACACTTTACGGTCTTTCTATTTCTGCTTTCTGCTCATTCTTGCATTCACTTTCCCTAAAATGATACTCACCAAACCAGTGCCTCAGCTGTGCCTCAGCAGGCTACTCTCGAAGCTGACACTTGTTGTGTTCTGTTCGTGTCCAACTTTCAACACGCTATTCGACGAGGTTATCAATTTCACATCATCCTCATTATGTATCTTTATTGTTTGTTTCCCTAAGTACAATCCTGTTTGTCTGCTTCACGATGCCACATAGACACAGAGCTGACCCCATAACCAGCCAGTCCTCTGGTGATCGGTTCAGGTTCAGGTTCAGGCTGTTCAGTATTACAGCCACACCTTGTAATTATACTCATAAACTAGATATTTTTTTACATTTAGAATGTTACCAAGACTACCTTTGTTGTGCATGCAAACTCTTCAAAAACTTCATTAAGACTGCACTAGAAGCAGAATTTCAAAATTTCCTTGCATTTTTCAAATAATAGACTCCACAGAAAGTGCTATCATATTGTATGAGACACCAAATATGTACTTGTCCTTGTTCCTTTTCTGTTCTCTTCTGTCTCTATCCACTGATTCTGTCTAACTGTATTTGTCTGCTTCAAGGTGCAAAGAAAGTCATTCAGCCCACAGTCTGATGCTCTATTGTGCTGTACGGAGCTAAAACCTTGATGTGAAAAGTTGGTGCTTAGGCGATAGACGTGGTCAGACCTTTATGTCGGGATTGTTGTATACAGTAGGTGAATAGCTTCATCTGGCATGTCTGCACCGTCGCCGTTGAATGAGGTATGAAAATTGTCTTTGATGGTTAGGGTGTGGAGCCAATTGCATTTTGGCATTCAGCATATTCCGCGACACTTCAGGGGTTACAAATCGGATTAATAGACGCTTAATTACTTTAAAAGGAAATTCCTCTGGCTTTAATCGAATATTAATCACTGCTTATCGTTGTCTTTTAGTCATGCTTAATTACCATGCTTTTCCGCTTTTTGCCTCTTTTTTTTTTTCTGTTTTCTGGGGTGTGCACAGATGAAACGGTTAGTGTTCTGCATGGCTGAATCAGAGCCTTTATTTCTAATACACTTGATTATCTTCTTTATCCATCTATTTTTCACTGCATCAAAACCTGTTTTATAGTGGATTTTATTGTGGATTGGTAAGACCTTGAATGCATGTTTTTTTTTTTGCAATATACATTAAAGCATTTTCAAACATAATATAGGAAAACAGCGTGAAATACATCTCTCTTGTGTGTGAACACACTGGATGCTGAGAGAATTTAAAATAAGATGTTGCTTGTGTAAAAGTGTGTAAAAGTATTGTGTCTCCTTTATGATTTTCTGGAGGACTGTACCTCAAGGTTTCGCATGTAATAAAAGAGATGATTTTTGAAAAAGCCTAATTACAGGTCAACCTGAACGGTTTATATTTCTTGTTTATGTAGGTTTACACAGTAGGGTTCACTCTCACTCCCACTTGCCCATCCATTACCTGTAGCTATTCAACCAGATGGACATTTTGCCAACCTATCACATGTGGAAGCTTAGGCATTTGTCTCCAGGGCACTGACTGACCACACGAACGTAGCTTCGCTGTGTCCAACCCGAATATCCCTTGACATGTCGCTCCGGCACCCAGAGAGTATAATTCAACCTGATTGGCTAGCTCTGCTGGAAGGCATGATTCCAGCCTGTCCAGCACTGTACATCACTGTGACCCAAGGGCATCGTGGGAAGGGGGGAGTGTGTTATCCTGGTCCAGTTAACACCGGTGATTTAGATGAAGGAAAAGCCTATTGGTTGGAAAAAAATCAGTATGATTTTTTTTTTTTTTTTTTTTTGGGTGACATATCCCACCGTTCTAACAGTTGGCATCATGCAGTGGTTTCTCTCTTTGGAGTTTGAACTATCTGGCCACTTTCTTGTTCTTTCACACAGCCTCATGCCCTCCTTGTTATACGCTTATATGTGCAAACGGTGTGCATCCTAGCATGTGCTCCTCTTTTGTTTCTTGATTGTGACACAAAGTGCTATGGGCCAAACTGGCGAGTGTGAGAGATGCTTAGCTGATTCTGTCTCTCTCAGTGCCCCTGGATGCCCTGCAGGCTAGAGGAGATGGCCTAGGAGACTTTGCCATGTTCCCTGCTTCCGTCATATATGACCAGTCCACTCCCCTAGCACTGCTAATGTTATCTGCTATATATTTGCTAATGTTCTCCAATGTTTGAGCTCCAGTGAAATTCTTCTTGAGCACAGAATGAATTACCAGTGAGCCAGGAATCCTGTTATCTCACTGATGCTCATATTATAATGTTTCGCTCTCATTGTATAACTCTTTCAAATTGGGTTGCATCTTTGCTGCACTATTTTGTATATGAGGAATTCTTCCAACAAATATAACAAAAGTAATATTCCTCCGAGTGAAGAATTATCTTTTTGTTTTGTTTTTACTTTTGTTTTGTTTTTTGTGCGTGTTTTTGAATCTCATGAAACCTCTCCTGTCTCTGATATCAGTAATAAGAGAAAGGCTGGCATAGAGCACAGCAGGAAAGTGATTAATGTACTGCCTTTCTTATGCCACATCCTGGCATGATGCATCCTCTGGTAGGTATTGCCAGCTGGTTCTCCTTCCTTCCTGCAGAGTGTAGGAGTACCAATCTCTACTGTAATAACAGCAGCAAATTACACCGTCTACAAATGAACTATGCCACCCTCCTTTCCTTTACCATATCATCTTCAAGGTGGGGGGAGAGGGTGCTGGTTATGGTGGTGAGGGGAGATATAGAGCGCAGCCGATTATCCCCTAATTAACGCTGATACCTCCCCCATGGACAATGTCCCATCTCATCAGTGGGCCGTCGAGTCTTAATGTTAGGTGCTAACTGCCTCCCTCGCATATGTCAGTCCTCGTTAAGGGACTATGCCGTGCGGTAATGTCCTCCCGTTTAATGGCTTGTAAAAAGATGGTTAACACTCACTATTTGGCTCCCCTCCTTTTTTTTCTTCTGTTCTCGCCGCCACAGCGAGATGACAGATACAGTATGATCGAGCGCTCTTTGGGGCAAGTTAATTGCAGGCTTGGTTTTTGTAGTGCGATAGTTAAAAGAAGGTAAATGATTGGCTCCTTAGCTTTATGCTTCATTGTTAAATAAGTCACAGCCACAGTTTGGTTACGTGTGAATGTTGTCTGGCCAGCCACAGGCTAAACTGATATATGAGGTTAAAAATTATTAATTGTCCATTACTAAATTATTCATCAGACCATACTGCTTCATTAACAAAGTACAGTTTAACCACAGCTATTCAATAATCATCAACAATGACGATTGACACGCAAGTGCGCATTGGCGAAACCTCATCAGCAACTCCCCTATCTGAACAATTAAATGTTTTCCTTTTTGAACTTCACTTCTGCATTCATTAACCAATAACCATGTCGTAGAAATCTATCACGCAGCCTAAGTTTACTCTGCCATTAGTCTGCAAGGCAGTAAAAGCAAATGAACTGTCACTTCTCAATATGCGTGTGTCTTCCCTAGACAACAGTAAGAATTCTTCTAATGTCGAGCGGTGCTTCTTTTTTTCTCTCTGCATCTCCTCACTCACCCTCGCTCCGTCCCCCCTCTCTCTCTCCCTCCATCTATGCATTCGTGTTGTATTATGAAAAAAGCAAACACGATTATTTTTGATTTCCCGTTTGCCTGAGCAGTACATTTGGCCCACCCCTCTCTCCCCGACCCTCTTGATTGAGGGCTAATGAAAAAGCTGTCCTGAGCGTCGCTCCCTCCCTGTATCCATTAAGAATAATTAGACGGGAACAATTTTGATGCCTGTAACCTCGGTGAGTGTGGCTAATGGTGTTATAAATTGCTCCTTGTCCTGGGCCCTGCAAGCATTGCTGGGCGGCGGTGGGGGCAAGACGCTTAATTCAAAAGCACTCTGTCAACAGCACTGATTTGTGTGGTTAATGAGAGCGTTTAAAACAACAGGCGCAGCTCATGCATCCTAATGCCAATGGCAGGAGCAGGTTCGATAAAGAGGCTTGTCCACCATAATTAGCCGCGACAAACGCCCAGGATTAAGAGACAGGGGGCCGAACATAGTGTGCCCTCTTAAAATGGGCCCCGTTTAGTCTGACTCTCCCTGCACTTCTCTTTGACTGACTCTCTCCTCATATCCTCTCTTTAACAGCATGACTAACTGTATTTTTCTATCATCTGTCTGCTCTGGTCTGACAACTTCACTGCCATCTTTTCTTTTATAATTCACTGGAGCTTTTCTTTCTTTCTCTCCTTCTTTATGTACAAAAATAACATGTTTCTCACAACAAGTCCTCCAACCTGAATGACCATGTAGGTTGTGGTTGTTTGTCCTTACATTCTGATCCTGAAACAGCACCCCAGCGACGGCAGGCTTACCGGCTCTGTCATCATGGCTACAACAATAAACACGTTTAAACAAGTTTATAGAACAATCGCGGTTTGGTTAGGCTTAGCCACTAAAAGAATTTGGTTAGGTAGGGGGCAAAGATCATGAATAAACACAAAGTTAAGGTTAAAAGAAACAATGATGTTCAAGCAGTGTCAAAGTCCTGTGTTTTGTCAACCCATCCATCCGCCTCAACCTTCCCCCAACGTGGACTCTGTCGCTCTCTACAGTACATTACATCACCTCCTTGGCTTCTGATATAATTACTACAGCCAGTTGAGGTTGCGTAAGAAGAATATGTAACTATGGTTTATAATAAGCTGCTTGCACAGGCAACCTATGGGGTCGTTATTTAGGAGAGGACAGTCCTGTTTCCGAGGTGGTAGAAAGATTTGAGTCTTAAGAGGACAGACTGGATAAGGGACTGCGGGTGGGTGGGGGGCGTTCAGACGTTACCAGCGGGGATACATGTTCTGTGCTCACTAAATCTCACATTTTCTCCCCCTGAGGAGTCAACCTATTTCTCCGCAGATCTACACTACAATTTTTTTCTCACTGTCTCTAGTGAACTGCTCCGCCTGTTCGCCTCCACCTGTCCAGTCGCTATTTATTCTCCCTTCTTACCTCCCCTCCCATATGTTGTTTTATCGAGCATAAGCTGCTCTCCCTTTTCTGCTTTTGTCCACTTTCTATACCTCACTGTTTAGCTTTTACAGCCTAACAGTGAAAGGGTCAGATGGCACTATGCCTGTGGGTTAAAGGCCTCAGGCTAAGAGGAACGAGTGTCATAAACTTTACCAATGCCTGAAAGCTGTCTCTTTGTGTTGAGGTGAAGAAAAGGAATGATATTCAGAGACAAGAATGGGAGGAAAGTACATGTGTTCAATTACATTTTTAGCCAAAGAAAAAGGAAAATTGAGAAAAGGAAAGACAGATAAAAGAGATTGACTTTGAAATCAAGGGCTTTCATGGCAATGGACCCTAAACTGTATAGTAAAGGAGCCTCTAATATGTTTTAATCAGCTGCTGAAGGGTCTTTCAAAGAACTGTGTCTATGTCTGTGTAATGGATGGAGAAGGAGAGAGTGACAAAGCCAGGCCCACTTTGAAACGTGTTCAATTCCCCTGCAAATGCATGCTGACAAGATTAATTGAGCATTGCAAATGGTAAACTCTGAAACCCACACCTCAAAAAACAGACGCACATGCACACAGATACACACAGATGCAGATGTTGACACAATGATGCACACACTCGCACAAGCACACATAAACACGAGCATTCAAATATGCACACATATGTATTGTGTTCATACACACACATTAGTTTGCACATACCAACAAGTATGCACACCAGTGGGCTTGCTCGCACGCACCCACACACACAAGTACACATGGACACACACCCCTGCTGGCCTCCCTCAGCCTACTTCCACGTGTCTTGCCCAACACAAATGACTTGATGGGCAGTTAAATGCAGGGGTCGGGGGTTAAATGAACATCGTTGTTTATGAGGATGCGGTGTGAATCCATTTGCATTCTAATATTCCCTCTATTCTGAAAGACACACACATGCACACACACACACACAGGGCCCGTTACGGGCAAAAGGGAGGGTGCGAGAGGAGGGGAGATGACTGGTGGACGGCTTGTTTTAAAATCCCATTATCAAGTTATTTATGGAATTCATGGCCCGACAACCTCTGTGACCTTGTTTTGTTAAACATGAACCAGACACGATTCCAGCACGTGGTGCTGCCTATTAGCTTTTGTTTTCAATAGCCTTAAAATGTCAGCAACTTCAATCACCCCTTGGGCAGCTTTCCTCTTGTGTGTTTTGGCCCTCATCAAATGGACACATGGTACACATACACAAACACAGTCTCACACATTTAAACATACACATCGATACGGACACACATGCATACACACAAAGTCATTTGCGCTGCATAGTGTGCCTGCATGTAAACATGCACACTTGCATGGAAATGCAGAAATGTACACATAAGCAAACACACAACTAACACAAACGAAATCCAGAAGACATGCATAAACACACATTCTGTCTAACTATCCCAAAACCAAGGCACCCAGACAGACATCATCCCATCCAAGATCAGACCTCATTATTCCCTGTCTGTATTTGTGTTTGTTTGGAATTTAACCCAATCTCTATGACTAGTCATGGGCTGACCGGCACACAAGGATGAAATCCATGCAAATCCCAACAACCTCTTTACCCTAATGCGCCTGTTTAAACATGGAAGGTCCATTCGTTTCCCTTTAGCTATCAGCACCGCACATCAGTCAACCACCACTCATTACATGTAAACAAACTGAAGGATTATTCAAAGATGCTGCTGTTCGCGCGACATGTGAGAGTTTCTGGTGGCAAATGGGGTGTAAGATGAAGTGGCTGTTGGTTTGCAAGGTTGTATGCAAAAATGGACTCCACTTTAAAGGATGAAAAAGTGCATGTGCTTGCATAGTTCGTCAACGTTTTTGCGTAAGTTTGTGACTGAGCCGTTCCTCTGTGACCTGCATGCGGGCTGCTGTCATTGGCTGTGGAGTGTGTAGCGGCAGGATCACCTGGCTGCTCTGTCATGCTTTGCCAAACTCAAAAACAAAAATGGGGAAAACCAAACAGAATTTGGAAATACCAGTGAAAACATAGTCAAAAAATGAAGTATTTAGTAACTCTTAATAACACTGACATTCTGTAATAAATCTAAGTTGGTGTTTCAGAACTTTTTATTGCATTTCTATATTGTCTTCACACCAAACTTGATGGAGGTCAGCACTTGAGTCAGGATGTGCATTATGGCGACTGACCACCATCTTTTTGAATTTTATTTACTTATTTATTTATTCATATATTCTTATTAAGAAAATACATACAAAACAGCACAAAACAAGAACAATGATATAATAAATTATCATAAAACTCAAGAGAGGCATCAGATTATTCATGACTACATGACTGACCCCTCTTAGTTTTTGTTTGAGGGGGAAGCACAGACCATGCATTTTATAAAATGAACTTTTGCACTCCAAGACCATGCTAGGCTCTCAGTAGTGACAGAAACACACCACACCACTGTCCATCATTTTCATTCAAAGTAGCAAAAAAAAAAGGCAATGCCTGATGTTCACCATATTGTGAAGTGTTTCATTTCATAAACACCTTTCCACCTCCAATCCCTCATTCCTCAAGTTGCTGCCCCATTTAATTACACAATTCGGTGTGCGAATATTTTGTGATTATTCCTGTTTAAGTGAAGAACAGAGAGGAGATCCTTCAGTTCGACTGTGTCCCTTCATTCCATCATCTCTTTTTTGTTATTTCCCCACAAAACTCTCAACAACGCCACTGGCAAAGAGCAAGTGTTTGAAGAGGGCAAAAGTAAAATCGAGCCACAGACTGCCCCTGTGTGTCTTACATTATTCAACAAGGCCCCAGCTGTGAGGCATAGAAAATTAAATCCCCCTCATTGTAACATATGCCAGCTAAAAGACTTTAACACTAGTGTGGGCCACTGCCACCAGGCAAAAACAGACTAAAACAACAACACTTAAACAGCCCTCGTGTACTTCATGATACTTTTCTAACCCTTTGAGAAGATCAAGCCTAAGACTGATTAACATTTAGTGATCAAATGTGGCAACTATAGGTCTGCCACAGGCCAAACCTCAACTCTCAGTGTCAATCCATTATATATTGGCTAAAAGATATGGTTAATGGTCTTGGAAATGAATACATTATCCTTGGGTTTTTGTGGTGCCTCCATGCAACACTAGCCACCGAATCAGCACATTAACAACTATTTGAATGTTGATCTTAGTTTTTTTTTTTTTTTTTTTTTTTTTTTTACAACTTCTCTGAGACTTTAACACACGCTTCTGTATTTTTCAGTAAAACAACCACATAGGCATCATATTAAAGAACTGATTTCACAAAGAGCAGGTTAAAATCTCTCTTTGAAGGACAGGGAAGAACTGCAGTACATGGTCAGCAAACAAAGCAAGAACATGTGACTTTGAAACACTAAAGAATGTTTAACAACTCGCTACAAATTATTCACTTCATCAAGGCGGATTAATGTTTTAATGTAGATACAGAGTTAGGGACCAAGCAGATAGACACTAGGATGAAGTGTTTTAGAGTTGGTCAGTTTTTGTTGAAACTGTTTTACAGAGCTGCCGATTTAACTATTTGGTGATTTTGGAGGATGAACTTTGCTTTTGCTTCAAAAACAACAATATGACTATCAGCTGAGCTCAGAAAAATCAACCTCAAAACACACACAAAATACGATGAGAGGGTTACATTGATGTTGTATTACTGAAGAAATGCGAGATATAAAAGGTACAAGGCGCAGTTGAAGTTTTATCTTATTCATTCCCTACATTTCTTAGAAAATTGTTTTCAGCCAAGATGTTGTTTTCAGTTGTTGAAGGTGGCGAAAGATCACGGAAAATTACTTTATTAATGAATGGATTCAACAGGCAAACATTTCCCGACATGACTTGACATGGCATTTTGTTGACTGAATTTACCCCATGTGGACAGTGCAAGCAACACAATCAGCAAATCACTAGAAGTCCATTAATTTCCTGCAGAGCTGAGTGTCGGGGAAAAACTCAGCCGATGTGTGGACCATCAACAAGCTTGCAAACATGGCTCAAGTATTTGAGGTCATCAGCTGTTGAAAGCTAATCAGATTTCTGAGATTCCCTGCATACTGTTGGAGTTTTGCTTCAATACCGTCAATTCTGTGTTTAAATAGTGTACGAATAAACTTCAATTCGTACATGGAGAAAGCTTGTGTCCTCTGCAGGGATTGATTGTGAGCTCTGACATGATTTTATTGATTTGTTTTTTTACAATTAATGCAACCTAATTAGAATTTGAAATTGGAATTTGAAAGAAATTAGCTTGAGGTCAGGCTATGGCAGCTTATCTACAATGTTTCTTTGCAACTTGAATGCAGGGTTACATTTACTTTGTGAGTTGCAATAAATGGAACAACTGGTAGATTCATTTCTATAAAGTATTTTTTATTAGTCAATAGCCTTTAAAAACACAACATGTTACTTTCTGCTGCTAGGCCTCTCTCAATCAAAAGAATATCAAAAGAGAGCATTGTAAAGGAGCGTGGGTAACCGACTTCAACTTTCTAGTTAGACTGGTTAAACTTCTGGTTAGGATTCCTTCAGTCTCAGTCCTTAAGGGACGTTGTTACAGGGAGCTGTATTATCCACAGAGGTATCCTCCTCTCCAGAACAAATGGACCAGGTGATTAAATCCAATAGAAACACAGAATGAAGCAGTTTCACATTAAAAACCAGTGTTTCTTTGACGCTGTCTGGCGGACACAGGATGTTTCGGAGGGGCTGGAGCCAGGCTGCAGCTGATGCTTGCTCAGCTTGTTTCTTTGATAACTTACGATCCAGACGTCCAATGACTAAAATCCTTCATCCGGTCAAAATCTGTAGTTAAAAACAACCAGGATCCATAAAGTGTATTGTAAAATGTGGCTGAAAGCTGGATAAAAAGTACATTTTGTACGCTTCTGCCAGGCAATCACAACACTGACGCATGGGCAGAGAGGCTATGACGCCATTGACAGGCGACCAAATGAAACAGGCTTTTACCATCATTAAAATCACGGATTTCTGTAGGTATGAAAATTGCTGGAAACATTTGGGATATTGTAAGTATGCAGCTCAACAAATGTGTTTTAAGTCATAAGTAAAGTACCATGTATCCAACCATTCATCTTCTTTCCCACTACAAGTTGTTTTCTGATGATGCCTCTACATTGCACCTCACAGCTTTATATTGCGTATCAACTTACTTTGTTCGTCTGATTGCCCCTGCTCCTGTTTGTTGAAGAAATGCTTATTATAGCAGGCGCGACAGAGGTGTGATATGATTGATGTCATCCTCTATTGTGATTGATGATTTTTCACTTAAATAACTCCCTGTTCTAAAGAGAACATTCTCAGTCAAAAGTATAATACACATTCACAGCTGAACATGCACTGACGTGTGTATGCAGCGTGTACAGAAACGCACAGAAAGCCCTAGGATGTGGAGCAGGTGGTTGTTAGTGCCCCAGGAAAGAGTCATTTTCACTGAGGGAAGGGTGCCAACATAACTTAACAAGATGCAACCTTTCAGTTGAAGAATAAACTTAACAGTGCTCTCAGATCAACAAATCCAGATTTCTCCCATAAATTTGCTTTTTGTGGATCTTAAAAGTGCCATGCTCAGACTTTCTTTATCTTCGTTCAAACTTGTAGTTTTTCTGTGGCTTTTCTCAAACATCTCTGTACACATAGTGAATGAGAGTAAACTGTAACTATACCAGTACTTTCTCGAGTCCATTCAGTGCATCAGAGCCGGTACCACCCCTGTTCCTGTACACCATACTTTAGCTTCCAGTCTGTATTGAAACTTATCCCTGGATCTAAAGGTGGTCTGTGAGGCCTCTTGGGCAGAGAACCTTCTCCTCTCCCTCCACCCCTTACATTACTTACCTCTCCCGGGAGTATGTGTGTGTACGTGTGTGTGTGTATGTATGTGTGTTTGTGTGTGTGTGTGCGTGCGTGTGTGCGTGCGTGTGTGTGTGTGTTTGTGTGTGTGTCTGCTAGGGGTGGCAGTCCTCCCCAGTGTAGTGTTGGCCCCAGGCAGCACAAGGTAACATCAAACGATTCTTCTCTTTATGACTTATTTATTTATTATACCGACTGTGTGTGTGTGTGTGTGTGTGTGTGTGTGTACGAGAGAGAAAAAGAGTGTGCGAATTCGTACTTGAACAGGCCTGTGTGCATTTTTCATCGGTGGCGGTTTGTTTTCATTCTGTCCTCAGACGCCACCACCGGTTGCAGGAGCGTCCTCCCTGGTGGCAAGCAGAGGAGTCGAGGGAGAGTGGGGGGTCCCTGTAACTCCAACTATGGGAGCCGCACCGGTCGCTGTGCTCCAGCCTCCACTGTGTTCAAAGGAACACATGGGAACCTCCCTCAACTGCCATCCCAGAGCAGGCAGATACATGGGAACATATAAAACTGAGGAAGAGACTTTATCGGCACTGTCACTTTGGATGAGTGTAATTTCCAAGACTGGCTTCATGCCACCCGCCCTGGGAACACTTCATGTAGGAAACACCCACTGGTGGAGGTGAACGTACAGAAGTCACTGAAAAAAGGCAAATGTGACACATACAACAATCCTCCAACATCCATAAACATTCGTACCCAGCACATTTATTTAATCTTACACTCTTGTACTTGTGGTTTTTTGTAGTTGCTACAAGGTTTGATTCATATTTAACGGCAACACGTAACATCAGGTCGGAAAGTAAATGAATAATCAGTAGCTATGAGAGTAGCACAGTGCATTAGGTACACACACATGTCAAACTTGAACATCTTCCTTAGTTTACTTGGTCTCTCCTGTGCAACGGATTTGTACTTTCAATTCTTTGATTAGTTATCCACTGGGCACTTCCTCTTGTTGTGCGCGCAGGCTTCCTGACAGCTCAGAAAGCGTCGAGACAATCAGGGCTCCTACCTACTTTACCTGTGATGAATCGCATTACTGTTGGACCAAGTGCCGGCCGAGCCCCTTGCTGAAAAATCGGCCAGCTAAAACGGGCGGACGGGAAGCCGTATGGCAGAGCACTTCGTCCCGACACCTCCCCCACCCATTCCCTCCCTCCAAATGAATATCCAGCCTCGTCCTCCATAAAGTGCATTAGGCACGGAGAGTCATTAGTACAAATGGGCTCAAGGTACTTCTGCAAGGAGGTTGCGTGTGTGTGTGCGTGCAAGTGTGTGTGTAATGGGGATGTAGATGGGGAGGGGGGGCTGGAGGATGCTTATGTCTCTCCTGCCCGTTGTTTGGCGTGCCCACCTAATCCTTTCTACACACACATACACACACCTAGTCTGTGAATCTGCACCTATCCCTCGAATCCCCCACTCCTTCTCCTCTACCCCCCCACCCCACCATTCCTGCGGAGAAGACAGGGTGCCCCCCTGCCCCTTGTTCTCTCCTGCTGCGATGGGGAAGTGCATCCTCATTTAATAATGTATCAGAGAGAAGACAGAGAGAGAGAGAGCTCTGACCCAGACGAATGCAGCCTCTCCATTATTTAGCATTTACAGACACCTTCCAGCTCATTTCTGACTCAATATTTAATATAGCAGTAGGAGAGGGAGGGCATTCTCTAATACTCACACCCACTTGATTTTTCACTGTTAGTTTGTATTTTGGCCTGATGAAAAAAGAAGGCACATAGACATATTTGTGGATACGCATTGGGCCTAAGAAAAGGTGGCAAATGGATGATTGTGTTTGTGAGGGGGTGCTGGATGAGATGTATGGGTGATATTTCAATTGGAAGTGAAAGAGCTCACAAACACAGAGGAATATTTGCTGGTCCCTGTTGTGAGCCCCTCCTCGCTTTACGTCTGCTGGGTTGCGTGTGAACAAACGGATTAGAGAGGTGTTCATATGATTGTGTTGGGGGGGGGGGTTGTGAGTATGTAGTTGTGCACCTCAGCGGGGGATCTTTGACGTGGATGGACAGACAATCTGGAAAAGCATGAGTTCTGGTTTGTCAACATGGCCTGCTGGGACCAATGACCCCACCACCACTCTCCCCTTTGTCTGTCACAGAAATATCTCTACAACACCTCAGGGTCAAAGGTCAGACTCATCCATCCAAACAAAGAGAGAGCAACTGTGGGCAAGGCCGACTCTTTGCACCCCACTGTACTGTAAATGCACTGTATGCTGGGGTTACATTACAGTCTCTGATCCTCTTTGGCTGTCTGACAGGAAGAGGCAGGACATGTCCACACCATTGCAGTTAACCTTAAAACAGCTGTTTACAGTGCAAATGAGAGTGCACCAGAAAGTCACAAATGTTTCTGCTTGTATAACATGAATGTCACATGAGATACATATAGAGTACTGTTGGAAGCGATAAATATGAAATCTTTTTTCCTCAATATTCTGACTCATATCAAAGTCTAGCAGGATCCATATTTACACTGTACATTAAAATTTAGTTTACATCCGCTATTCTCTATCTAGCCTCAGGAAATGGCCGTTGGCAACTGAATCAAAATGCAGTATTTCTAAGACAGATTTTTAAGTTCAGTAGCTATTCAATACTGAAATGTACATTTACAGTGAAAGTGAAGTATTAAATCCATGTAACATTTGAACCCCTGGACTTTCCCATAGGACTTCTTAATTGAAATGAAACGAATTACATAGTAATTGTTATCCATAGCATTGTAAAAGCAATCATGCCATTATCTATCCCTCACCAGCAGTAGGTTACTAATATATTCATTCTTTTGCTACCTGAGAAAAGCATACAGCACAAACAAAACAATGAAAGGTGTGCGTGTGAGGTTTCCTGTGACTGTCAGGATGCTGCAAGGTGGTTAACAGGTTGGGAGACATCATCACCTGTGCCAGCAAATATAAGAAGAGGTAAATTTGCACCTTTTTTGGAGTTGTTTTTGTTGTGTTTAACGCTGGACTCAATTCACATGAAATATTTATCACACTTTCAATCGACTTTTCATAGGAAGTAATGAAGAGAAAGTGTTTGCCTGTGTGTGTTTCTCTGCCTGTCCACACGTGCGCATGCATTCATGGAGCTAGTATAAGCATGTGAAATTACATGTTAAAAAACACACATACCTGCATAAATGTGCATGTTTAAGTGAATTCTCACATGCACATACAGTATATCTGGGTTTTAATCACGGCCAAGTGTGAGACACTGGGCAGCAGCTGGCTTAAGACCGATGGCTTTTAACCTGCTAGATATGTCCCACTTGTGTATCATTAGTTGCGGGCGAAGGAAGGGAAGGACATGTAGTAAGAACGGAGGCTCTTTATATGCAAATACTTGGCCCTGGCTTGTCAGGGCTCACCTCTGTCCCTGCGACAACAGAAGGAGCAAGGAAACAGAGAGTGATACAGAGAGAGAGAGAGAGAGAGAGGTCTCTGGTTTGCCATTGGACTCCTATGGGAAAACCACAAGCCAATGTAAATAATGCTCAGGCACCATCCAGCAGGAAGCTCGATGCAAATAATGGCCGATCTCACTGTGCGTACTTGGTTATTTATTGTTAAATCACTTGGTTGGTCACTCCCTCCATCTCCATCCCACTTCTGTCTTGATGCTATTGCTGATCTTATGCTTTCGTTTCACCTTCCTTTTCTTTCCTGCCTGTTTTTCTTCTTTCTCTCTCACTGCTTATACTATTGCATAACGTCCCTTGTCATTTGTGGGATGGCACAAGAGCAAAATGCTGCTCTGACAGTATGGAGTTATTTAACTTTGTGAAAAAAGCTCCTCAGGCAGTGTCATTTTTCAGGTTGTGTTAAAATCACTTTGGCAGGGGTGATATAAATTACCTAGATAAACGCTGTCTGACCAGCTCTACTCTCACAGCTCCCTCGGTTCCCCCTTTCTAGAAGGAGATATAATATGCCTTCATGGCACAGTTTCTTTTCAGCTTAGTGTGTGTGTGTGTGTGTGTGTGTGTGTGTGTGTGTGTGTGTGTGTGTGTGTGTGTGTGTGTGTGTGTGTGTGTGTGTGTGTGTGTGTTTTCTACCCGTACAAAATAGTGCTGCTTCATAAATTCACAACATTGATGGCTGTCATCAGAGACAGAAAACGAAAACAACAAAGGACAAAAAAAAAAAAAGAAAAACGCCATTAAAAAATTAAGCCAGCCTACAGCATTGTATGGTCTCGCTGTGTTTATTTGTGTGCGCATGTGTGTGTGCATGTTTGTGTTTGGTGGGAATTTATGACTTCAGTGCGTTAGTGCTTGGCTTCCCCTTGCTCCCAACAACACTGGTGCCGGCGGAGTCAAAGCTCTTAGTGTGGACCCGCTAATTATTTAATGCACTGCCTCATTTGTTTACATTGTTTCCATGTTGAACGACGACAAGCTGTACAGTAACCCAGAGGAGCTTTCTGTTCTTTTTACCCACTGTTTTACTTTCCGTCTTTAGTGGTCTTCTTTTCTGTCACTCACACAATAACATACACACAAACATCGGTGCTCTATAATGTAAATCTCAGAAAAAAAGTAAGTCTTAGTACATGTCAGAAAAGTGGAAGTTTTGCTTTGGTTTATCTAGAATAACTTATTTTTTTTTATCCTGTGCGAGTCTGAAAAGCGAGTGGAGTTCTTTATTTTCACTAAATTAAATGTAAGCAATTTGCACGACAAGAGGCAGAAATGAACCAAACAAACCAGACATCTGGTGCTGAAAATACTGTGCTTCAGAAACCAACCAACACATTTCTCATTTACAATAACAGCCTTGGTTGTGTTTGCATTGGTGTGGAGGATCGCACACCCTCGTCTTAGCAGGTGCCAAACTCCAGTCCAGTAGGTAGTTTCAGTAGGTTACACAAGGACATTTGAGCTTAGAAGAGCCTCACTCATTCATTATCTCCCCGAAAAATGTCCACTACAATTTGGAGAATTCAGTGACCTTCCAGTCTGCTTGACCGAAATTTCTTAAACTGTTCTGATTTCACCTCACTGTGTTTTCTATTTTTATGTGCAATCCTCCCTCTCTTCCTCACTTTGTGCCTCTTCCACACACTCACTACATTTGTCCTGAAAGCACGCACGCACACACACGCACACACATGCACGCACGCACACACACGACCATATTGAGCACAGAGAAAGAAAATCCATCCTAACAAAAAAAAAAAAAAAGAAGTGGATGAAACGGACACAGCTGCTGACAGAATTGTGAATCTGACACAGAAAACAGGAGCACACAGCCACCAACCGCTCATTTCCCCCTCTCTCTCTCTCTCTTTCTCTTTTCTTCCTCTTTTCCTGTCAGTGCCCACCACCACCGCCATTTCTCTTTTTCCCATGGAATCCATTTCACATACAGTAATTAAAGACACTCAAATGAAATGGACCCTCAGGAAAAGTGGCTTTCACCAAGGAGGAGGTGGATGAGAGAGCTGGGAGTAGGGTATTGGTTCTTCAACAAGCACCCCTCTTCGTTACCTCCCTCCCTCATTCTCCTTCTCGATGGGGGCCCTCCCTGAAGGGAGGCAGAGTGGCTCTGGCCCTAGTACGGATCAATATCATCTCCGTTATTAATATCAAAAGCGCATTACTTTGTTTTGCGTCTGGCAGTGGGCCAAGGCAGCTCGAGGGCCCTGTCCCGACTGACGGCCGTTTCCTTCCTTCCTTCCTCTCCACCCCACCCTTGCTGGCCATTTACCGGGACCATAATTTACTTTGGTGAGTTTTTAGGGTATTGTTTTGTCAGGGCCAATCAGGGCTGAGTAACAAATGATCTCGGTGGAGTGGCGGTGGCCTGGCCCCAGCCACCCCTCCTTCCCGCTCCGTAAGTGACACACGTGGCCAAATTCGTTTTTGAAAGTTTCACATCAATTGCTTTCGTCCTTGACTCCGGGAAGAACGGAGAAAGAAGGGGGGGGGGGGGGCTTGTGAGGACAAACGGGTGCCAGGGTTAAACTGGACAGAGTGTGCCATTCACTCCCTCACCCTGCCCCTCCTGACTCTCTCACCAGGGATGAGGTAACAACACAAACAAGCATCCCTGCAGCCAGAATTAGACATGACGGTATCTCTAATTGGCCCATTGAATTAAAAGGGCCATGGTGGAGCTCGCAGCGAGAAACAAAAAATATTGACCACTTAAAGGAAGAGAGGGAGAATTGATTTTCAAGATGACAGCAAGCGTTTACCTCATACCGTGGAGCTCACTGAGTCTAGAGAGTAAAGACTTGCACACTGTTAGGCATGATAGCTCAACCACTGCTCTTGTGGAGTGCTTCTCAGTTTACATGGTGCATATCTCCAAACACAATACAATCATGTCAGACTTTTAAAGATTTTTGAGTCTTTGGCAATTCTTCACATTACACTGAGTTATCTTTATATATTTATTTATTTAACCAGTGGAGCTATTTTTTCACGCCATAAACCTATAGTTAAAAATTTGATACACTTTGTTCCGTCCAAATTGATCAGTTCAAACGTAAATTCACTGAGAAAAGTGAAGAGTGGAACTGAGAGAGTGAATGAGTATGAATGTGTGTTTTTTGTATGAGGACAGACATAAAATACATATAGCCCCACCGTCCCCTGCACCTTCTGGCTCCCTCAGGTCTAGTGCCACTAATGAATGCTCCGGAGTCTTCTTTGTCTTCTGTCCTGGTGTTCATCGCATTTGTGGGACACATTAGACGCCCATATGCCCCCTCTTCTTGCTCACCTTCCACACACACAAATGCAACACAAAGGGCTGATAAGAGGTCTTAGCCTGACAATAACTTATGAATATTTCACTGGTAATGAAATATTAATTTTGGGCCTGTTTGTTTTTTGTCTGTTGTTCTTACATTTTCATACCACTCGCCTGTGTATAATACACCAATTTCATCTTAACTGCCATTTAAGATCATTATTATTTTGTTCAGAAGAAAAAAAGATATATCTTGCGTGAGAAAAGGAGATGAAGTAAATAGGTGCAGGTGTTTATGCAGAGGAAGACAATGGGATACAATTAACTGTTGTGAAGGTGTGTATGCGTATCTAATTATTATCGACAGATTTAATTGTATGTGTTTGTACATGCATTTTTGTGCATCTACAGATGCTTATGTGTCCATTTCTGGAAGTCTACATCAGTGAATATGTGTGAGAGTTGGTGATGCTGGGCCATTGTGAAGCATCTGCTGAATAGTGACATCTCCTCCCAACCATTTGGCCTCTGACAGTACGCGCTCACAGCTTGCTTCTCGCTCCATATTGATGTCGCGCACCAGGAGGTTGCTTCAGGGTGCCATTGTAGAGGGCGCTAATTTATGCTTCTTTCGGGGCACCCAACACCAGGCACTGCAAACATTGCAGCATGGGTAAACACTCAGGTGCACTTCCTCTCTCTCCAACCAAAGTGCAAACGAGAATCAGTGGAATTAAAGAGAGACGTGAGCCCTGCTGTAAAGAAAAACAAGCCACCTAGGTCGGTGTGAGATGGCCAGAGGCTATCCAACATGGGTGGGGGAGATGGTGATGAGGGGTAGATGTCAGAGCTAACACAACAAAAAACACAGAGTAAGTAATTTTTCTTCGCTGCACCTCCAGCGGAACAACGCTGCTTAGATGGGTCCGCCGGGGATCCAGAAATACTTTGAAGCGATAAAGATATTTGCTACAAGTCAGATTGGTGACAGTTTGTTTGCTGTGAGACGTTCAAAATCCCTGATTAGGATGTTAGCTGAAACTGAACAATTATATTTGACATTTAAAAAAAGAACAAAACAACCATCACACAGTATTTTTTTCATTTGACTTGTACTTTTTAAAAGTACACAACAAGCACATACAGCTTTTTTGTATTTCTGTATTCAGAAAGTATTCAGACTGCTTCACTTTGGAAACATTTTTTTTAAATTGCGGCGTTATGCTAAAATTGTTGTCTTGACTGTGTGCTCAGAGACATTGTCCTGTTGGTAGGTGAACCTTCGGCCCAGTCCGAGTGCTCTGGATCAGGTTTTCATTGCAGATATCTCTGTACTTGGCTTCATTTAGCTTTCACTCGACCCTGACCAGTCTCCCTGTCCCTGCCACTGAAAACCACCCCGCAGCATGACGCTGCCACCACCATGCTTCACCTTTGAGATAGCATTGGGCAGGTGATGAGCAGTGCCTGGTTTCCTCCAGATGTGACACTTAGAACTGAGGAAAACAGTTTGATCTTGGTTTCATCAGAGCAGAGAGTCTTGTTTCTCGCAGTCTGGCCACTCTACCATAAAGCTCAGATCGGTGGATTGCTGCAGTGTTGGTTGTCCTTCTGGAAGTTTCTTCCATCTCCACACAGGAGAGCAAAGCCAGAGTTCCCATCAGGTTCTCGGTCACCTCTCATAAAAAGGCCCTTTCTGCCCTGATTACTTAGTTAAGCCAGGGGGTCAGCTATAGTCCTGGTTGTTCCAAACTTCTTCTCTGTAAGAATTGTGGAGGCCACAGTGCTCCGTGGGAACCTTCAATGCAGCAGAATCTTTTCGTAGCCTTCACCAGATCTGTGTATCAACACAATCCTGCCCGAGCTCTGCAGGCAGTTCCTTCACCTCATGGCTTCGGGTTTCACTTCGATATGTATTATCAGCTGCGAGACCTCATATAGACAGGTGTGTGCCTTTTCCAAATCATGTCCAATCAGCTGAATTCACCACAGGTGGACTCCAATCAAGGTGTGATAGCAGAGGGTATGAAAACTTATCTTTTTCCTTTTCTAATAAATTTGCATTTCTGTTTTCACCCCCATTATGGGATATCAAGTGTAGATTGACAAGGGAAAGAAATGAATATTTTTGATTTTAGCATAAGCCTGCAACATGACAAAAAGTGAACAGCAAAGGGGTCTGAATACTTTCTGAACGCTCTGTGTCTCGTGAAGTCTAGAGAGATTAGAACGGCAGGTGGAGCAGACGGCAGGTGGTTGCTGCCATGGCATGTTCTACTGTTTGACATGAGAGTAACGTGTCAATCAATGGCTTCCTCCCTGCTTCTCCTATGGGGCCTTGTGCTATTGATTTCAGAGTGTGTTCGAGTGCCAGGGGGTCTTTACAACCACGCAGTAGATTCACACTACCGAAAAAGATCTTCTAAATATACACTGTAAGCTCTCTACCTCCAAAATTATATAATGAAAGGATTAATAGTGTAGTTACAGACTATTGAACAAAGAAATACTCCAATTAAAGATTTCAAAAACAATATATATATGTGTCCGTCAGAAAGGATGTGCAATAAAATGCCAGGAATTTAATTGATCCCATGCTTTCATATGCTTCCCACAAGGGTTTTACTTACTACTTACTACATTGATTACTTGCTTATCAACTCAAGTCTATTATTTAATTTATGTGTGTCCCTTTGAGTGAGTGTAAGGCTCTAAAACAATCTTTAAATATGGCTGCACTTTCAAATAGTTCATAGGCCCACCGTTTCCCATTAACCCTCTGAGGACAAATCATTAACAACTCATTGAATCATATCTCCTTCCGTATCAGTGAGCCTTCTCTTCTGGCAACAAATGGGCAAGGTAATAAATCCCATCATCAAACGGTCTCAAATCATAGTTGCTCTGGCATCTGTTTCTTATGGAGGAGAGACATTGATTAGAGGAAATAATAAGGCTACTTACTCCTTTCATTTTTGTATAGCCTCTTGAATTTGGAACAAAAAGACACAATAGAGACGAGAGTCTTGTGGAGATGACATGAAAGTTGTCTTTATTACTCTACGGTTGTACAGTATCTGCTCTCGTTTCCCCCCCTCCCCCTGCCTCTCTTTCTGGTACTGGAGATAGCAAAGACATGAGGCAGTTATTTCAAAGAAGCGGTTTGAAAAAGGTATCAAGAGGCAATTGTTGTAGTAACATTATTAATTCAAGATTTAATTGCAACCGCTTCAAGTTTTACCTTTTTAGAATGAAATGATGTCTTTATTGTTTCCTGGAATTCAAGAACTCCTCTCTTTCCTTTCAAGGTGTCACTTTCGTGGCCAACAATCACTTGGCATAGGATGCACAATGTGCATATGATCTTCCTGGTTGAATCAATCATTTGCCACAAAGTGTTGTTTGAATGCATAATTAGCATACTGTGAATGCTGTAATCACTGTGGTTGTCTGCTTGCCAGCTGCAGTTATCTGAAGCTAGAACAAGAATTGGAGCAATGAAGCAAAGTGAGGTCACCCATATTGTTATGCAGTGGCCGGGCTTCTTCTCTTTTACTTTTATCTCTCTGAGTCTCTTTTACTTTCCATCCTTTTTTTTCTCCTCCCTTACTTCTCTTTCTACTTCCACTACCACCTCCCTCGACCCTCTCTGTCTCTCTGCACGGTGGGGGGAAGATGTATGCCGGTGCCCAGGTGGAGAGGGGGAGAAATCAATAGTGAGGCTGTTTGAAGTTTTCTGAAAGACTTCCCAGGGAAGACGCTCTTGTCAGGGTGATAGATAAAGCTCGCGCCTCAGTCAGCCCCGGCAAGAGGCGGCCAGAGGAGAGGAGAGGAGAGCGCCTCACCTTTTTAAGTGGGGCCCTAATAATAAAACAGCATGAATAAAACATCCTGGCTGAACCACGCGCTGCATTAGTGCTGCCGTCCCGTTATAAATGATACCGGTGGCCCTGGCGCCATTTGGGTAAAAGCCCACAGCACCGCTTTAAAAGAGGGCTGTGCACAGGGAAAGGGAGATAGATTGATGTGTGTTCTGCACTTATTTATTTATATGTTATGGTGCTCAAGGAAGAATGAGGGAGAATTAGGAAGTTTTAGTGTTGCACGGTGACTTATTGTTACTTTATTGCTTGTGGAAACATGGTGTGATCAGCAGTGTGAGGTCATTATCTTTGCGTACTATTCTTCCTCCCCAATGACCTAAAAAAAAAAACGGATCATCAGAAAGCACGGTTCAAGGCGTGCAACAATTAGAGAAAGAATTATGACAGAAATAGTTATGTTTCTCACCCGGGTTTTGGCTTCTACTCCTGTCCACATCTCAGGTGCCTTGTCTCAACAGTTACATCAGATGCCCTCAAGCTCTAATATCAGAAGCTTTTACATTTTTAATACTCTGAACTGAGCACTTGCTCTCATGACTTGTTTATCCTGTAGGTAGTGTCAAGTCAAGACAAGTGCAGGTAACTCTTTCCAGTGCCACGAGAGAAAATTCACTTTACTGAAAAAAGTGATAACTCAATGTTCATCGTGTACAGCAGCTGACAAGGTCATTTCCTACGCATTTCACAGTTTAGCCTCTTCATCGCAACAATGCCAATACCATGGCAAACTGCAAAAACAACATGACAGGCCTGTACAAATTCATCATTCATCAGAAGCGTACAATCCATAGCTTTCAGCTTAGTCTATGAGCCAGAAGGCTATTGGAGCTTCAGAGGGACATAAATCTCCCAGCACTGCTGCCCTGACCTCGTTTGTTCGGCCCTGACCGTTTCTTACTCTGGGCTTGTGTGGTGGAGGGGTGGGCTACAGCCACGGGGTCCTGGACCAAGCAGAGCTCCCTGAGCCCAAGGGGTAAGCAGGATCAAGTGGCCTGTCGCAGGGGTCAACAGCTCTCAATAACCTCCCAGGCTCAGAGGTCAAACCCTTGACCTCGGTTGCGGCCGGACACTTCGGAGGGAGGCAGAAAGAGAGGTCAAGCCTACTCCACCTCCGCTTTCACCTCTGCTTCCTCTGGCCACACAGGTGTCAGAGGCCCCAGTCCTAGCTAAAGGTCATAGGTCTCAGTGCATTAGGGGATCCGCTTTAATGTGTTGTATTGCTCCATGATGGGCTACTGGAGCTGCAGGAGGCACTATCGATGCAGAGGTAGCAGGTGCAGGAGCTGTAGGTGCATGAGTTTCAGTGATCTGCTGAACGGCTAGTTGAATCCTCATTGGCACCGAGCCACAGGGTCCTGTTTGGATGGCCCGAGTGCTTAACATTGTCGACAAAGTTAAATCCAGATTATGTCTGTGGAGCAAACCTGCCCTTTAGTCAGTGTTAAAGACTTTGATTCTCTCTATGCTAATTGCTCCTTTTGCTCTTTGAATTTAAAAACTTAAATTTGAAAACGCAGAATTAAGTAGTGATTGACATTGAGGGGGACTTTGTCGTCTGTGAGCTGCTGTTTTAGTGTTTGCCCACAGAGCATACAGGAATAAAAAAAAATATTGAAGGAATACTTGAGGAACATTGTGAAGGACATGGAGGAATATTAAAACAACACAAAAAAACATTTGGAGAATGTTTGGCGTTCGCCAATGTTTAGAGCGCCGAGAGAGAGAGAGAGAGAGAGAAAGAGAGAGAGCGCAGCTGGAGTGTTGAGTTTGTTGCATGCTGAGGGAAGATACGCACCTAAATCTGACAGCACCCCACTGAGCCAATCACAGAACTGGGAGTCTCCTTATTTGTTTAGCAGCCACCGTATAAATAACAACATTCTGCTCTGAACTAAAACACTCTGTGTCTCCCTCTGTCTCTTGGTCTCTTTCCCGCTAAGATCTCTCTCTTTCCCCCACCACCTCCGTTGCTCGCTTTGTCTCTTTCTGCACCTTGACAGTTATTTGTATCTTTGTTGCTCTCCATGTCTACCTGTCTGCAGCTACTCACACAGCCAGAGGCTAGCTGTTTCTTCCTCCTCTATGAATTGTAATATCTCCTCCTCACTCGTTTGTGCTGCCTTTCTGACTCACTTGTGTTGTATTGAAACCACATATCTGCAAAATTGGTGTTTTTCAGGAATTACAAAAAAAAAAAAAAAGTAACGGAATATGTAAATAACCATGAAAGTTTCATTTCAAAGATTACAAAGAAAACCAGGATTGCAGTGACATGCTTTTTTAGCAACAGGAAGAAAGTACTGTACGGCCTTCTGTTTCTGTTTGAATCTCTTTTTCTCCTGCGTTCTTCTGACAAGGTTTTGAAAGAATATATATCTTAGATACAAACTTAGTGACAGCATGATACATATCAACGTCCCCCAGGTGTGTCCCGATTTCCTGGATATCAATCCATTGGATATTGATCCATAAACATTTATAGTTTCTGTATGTGAGGGATTATTCTGGCCAGAGAGGATGATCAGCCTGTCTTCCAATGTGTCCTGTTTGCCTCCTAAAAATTCCTGTGGCTTTTACTTGATATTATCAGTCGAATCATCACATGACTTCTTCTACTTATAACCCTTAACAAAACATTGTTTTATAAATGAAATCCTGTTCCTATTCAAACACATTTGAATATTTTTGAATTAATGCACGCAGAAAAACCCACAGTGGTTAAAAATGGGCAAAATAAAAAAGGATAATTGATTTTAAAGTGATAACATGACTTGCTCAGCTTGTTTTAACCTTGTTTGAAGTCCCACATTAGACTGCACTTCTCACCACTTGCCAGAATTTGACCTTAGATATCTTAACTGTTGTTGCAGCCCTGGGTGTCTTCACATATAGTGACATGTTTGTTTACTGTAGTACTGGTAAATTATAGCAGGAAATACAGGTTATTTCAGAGCAGAGTAATATCAGGTAAATGTGGCAAAACACAAAACAAAATCACCACAAATACCAAGTGTGTGTATGAGATCATCAGCTGCATCCCACGCTGATCGCCATTAAAGCCTTCACTCCGGAGAAGCTGGTATACTCAGTGGATGAAATTTATGGACACATTAGAGCTCCTCCTACAGACCGCTGGATACATCATGGTGAAAAGTGTGACAGTAAAGTGTTCGTGTGTTGCTTTTCGCTCCTGTACAACAGGGCCATCGATGTGAGCTATGGATGCTTAATTGTTTTGTGTTAATTGATGATGGATAGGCGTTTTAGTTTGAGCTGGATGGCTTTGTTAAAATGTGATGGCGCTTGTTTATGTCAAGCTATGAGACTGTAATGCTGTCCAGAATGTCCTCGAGCTCATGGAAAATGTTATTGATATATGACCATATGTCATAAAAACCGACATCCTCTGTTGTGAATCGTCACCAATTTTATTTGGTTTGTCTGAAGGATATGTTGCTGGCCGTGTCTAGTGTTTTCACATTGCTGTTTATTGCGGGTTGCCACTTATAATACCAGTTCTGTGTGAATGAGAGCTTGACAGGGGATACCTTGGCTGTATTGCTCCAGGTTCTGTAATTAAATTTACAGATGAAAAATTGGAACGCCAGTGAGAGTAGAGGCCAAAACCTGGAGAGCTCGGACAGAAAGTGCTGAACAGCACATTTTGCCAGTTTCTCCCCTCACACAGGCTTAATGTTACTGGCCCCCGACAGATGGAGCCTTGCTAAAATAGCAATGGGTGCAAAGGGTGGCAGGGGCCAGGCGATGGAGGTCTGTGAAAATTTATGAAGTTATTGATTGACTCGTTTGGCTATCACTAACCTTCGCCCGTCACATGAGGGAAAGGGGAGAAAGATAATAAAGAATTTTTTGAGTGGGTCTCTTTCGTTTTTCTGCCCACTCTACCAAATATTAATCTCCTAATTTTTAATTTTTAATCCGGACAGAGCGGGAAAATAAATGCCTCTGTCCGGCAGGCCATGGTAAATAATTAAAATTGAAAATTGATTGTTTGCACCACAGCCGGGATTTATGGGATAGGGGCTCCACTGCACCCCCGGGGGACCCACTCCCACGTCTGCACACACCGGCCTCGTTCCCGTGTGCTAAGCATTTTTTCACATTATTCTCCACCTAATATGCTAAGGAGAGTGGATGGAGGGGGGAGTGGGGGGTGGAAAAGAAGATGGAGGGAGGGAGAGGAGCAGTGGAGGTGTGCTTTGTTAGATGACTGCTATGGTATTTTATTTTTTTTCACAGAAATCAATGGATTGGAACCTTCCCCCTTCTTCCACATGGCTCTAATATTTATCTCAATGTCCTGTCAATAAATATAACAAGGTTAGTTTTATAACGGTTTACCCGGGGAATTCGATTCAAGGGAAGTTATATTTGTTATGCCCGATTAAAAACAGGCAATCGATGCGGGTGAAACTACCACATAACCACCACCACCACCCCCCCCCCCCCTTTTTCTCCTTGCCCTCCCTCCCCAAAACCCCTCTCCTCCTACCCTTTACCATTTCTCCCAACTACCTCCCCTCTTTGGCAACAGGCAATATGTAATGCACTTCTAAACACAAAGACACACCTCCTGTCTGCATGGTTACAAACGCAGGAAATGTCTTCGCCTCCCAACTGCGGTGGCCCAACATGACAGCCTCACCTGACTAATGAACACTGGGAAAACAAATAATGGTCCTCCCGTTAAATAAATGAGGGAGGAAATGCGCCTCGCCTAACGTTCGTTTTTTATAATGCTGACCGGCTTTACAGCATGTATGTGGGTGTTCACCGTAATGATAATTCACTTCATGTAGCCTTGTGCATCAAGATGAATCTATTTAGTCACCTGTGGCTCCTGGTTTCACTGGTGTATTTCTCCATTGTGGCAACACTTGGGAGGAAAAAAAAAGGTATTTTAGCACATATGCCTCACCATGTCCATTTCATCATCGCCTGAAATTTAGCCAAAGTCAAATATTATTACCTAATAATTTCCGTCGCTTTTGTATCACAAGGCTGTTTAATTGGAGTAATTAAGCTGCGGTGTAAATAAGCTGCACAGTTTTATTTAAGATCCTGCCCATAAAATCGGAGGCATTAAAATGTCATCCCTTGCTCTGCCCTGTTTAGCCCGTAGCGCTTCTTTGTCTTTTTTTACTCTTTGTTTTAAATAGATTTAGAGTTCAGTATTTGAATTCTATTGTCCTTCAATTGTGCCACCTTACAGTGTTGCTCTCTAAGCACTGTGCTGGCAAAAATTCAAATGTGTTCGCCTCTCTAGTTGCTGGCAGAGAACAGTGAGATAACCTCCATGGTTCTATCTTAATAATTAAAACACAGTGGTATGAAGTAGAGTGCTGCTCCTTTATTTATGAGAGAAGCATGCACAGTGAAGTGATTGTGTTGAAACCAGGCGAGTCCTTGATCCCTGACACAAGGGTTTGTATTTTCAGGGCATATTTGAATATCAATGCTGAGACATGATCACACCACTAGCACAGCCCAACCACACACCCTCACCATCACTCCCACCCTACACACACACACAACCAGCATGACTTAAGAGGAACAAACACACATCAGTCATCTGTCAGACATGCGCACCTCTGAGTGTCCATGTACATAGCTACACTTATGTTTAAACATAAATGCATGCTTCACTATAAAGATCTACATACATTTAAAGGGCCAGTTCACCCATTTGACAAAAGATCAGTTTTCTCACTTACCCCTAGGCGTGTCTGGCTGTAAACACATTTCCTGCTGCAGAAGTAGTCAGTTTGAACTTGACTGTGTTTGTTTGTTTTTGGATTATCTAGAGTAACAGGGATGTTGTTTCTGGAAAGATATGTTACAGTTCAGTTTTCTTACACCTTATTGCAAAAATTTTAAAATTTTATTCACCTCCATTGTGTTAGTGTGTCGGCAGAAATCTCAGAGTTGCACGTCTCAAACCCTGAACCAATGAAAAATGAATATGAAAATGAAAAATTGTTTTGGCGAACCAGCTTTTCTATGTACAGTATACTCACAAGTGATTGTTTACATACCTAACATCAGAACATAGCTGGCCCATATGTAACTATGTAATGTATGTAAGTTCATAGACAATGTAATCCAGGTGTAATTCTGCCATGCATCAGTACCATGTGCATGTGCACTGACAATACACAAAGACTGAGAGCCTTTTCCACTGTTGCCACCACCGCCACCATCATTACCACCGCTAACCCGCTACCACCAGAATAGGGAACTCTGAAGAAATCAATTACTCCCAGGGCGGGCTGCGGGCGAGAGCCCATACATCCACTAGGGGAGAGAGAAGGAAAGGTATAGGGTGGGAGGAGGGAAGAGGTGGAAGCATGTGGCCTTGCTGGGGTCCCCCATCTACTGCAGCTCAAAACTCTAATCCCTCAAGGCGACATGGGCCCATCTCCTCACATTACCGCGCCGATACACTTCTCAATCCTGCCGGCCCGCTGACTCATTAGATCCGCATTAGCTTCCCCTCCCTGAGCCCGCTGCCAAATTGCCCGATCAGAAGCACAGGGGAAAACAATACCTATTCAGCAGCATGATACATACACACACACATGCATGAATGTGTTCAGTGACACACGTGTGCTCACACAGACACAAACACATACACACACAGAATGGGATTATTAGGTATTTTGCATTGGGGCAGTCGAGTTGCTGTGAGGAGGAGTGTCAGAGTGTGTGTGTTTGTGTTGCACATGTATGTGTTTGATTTTAATGTGGGAGTGATATGGTTATGTGTAAAAATATGGAGAGAGAAAACAGTCACCTCTGTCAATGCACACCTGCCCAGTGCATGCACTCGCATGCACACACACACACACACACACACACACACGCTCCCTCCCCCTCCTTCTTTCACTATCACAACATTATGTAAAACTTCTTCTCAAGAGAAGGTTTGCAAACTTTCTTTGTTTTCCTGGAGAGAAGACAATGAAAATATTACAAAATCACATCTGCAAGGTTGGTTATTGAGGTCTAACTGACGTGTCTTTGTTTACACTGTTCATGCTTGCATGAATGTTACAGTGCTGTGATGAGCTCAAGTATAGTTTCTCTTTCTCCAGAAGTGTGATTGTTTTGATGTCCTTGGAAAGTTTCTCATGGACATCAGTGTTGAAGTGAACATTGTGTGGCAGATTGTGTAATACATTTTATCACAAGTGTTACTTCATTTTTTTCCAGGCAGGAAAAAGGTTCTCTGGGCTACACTTTCTTGGTTCACATTTCAATTCAATATGCAAGCCTGTATTTGTCAGACACACTACTGAAATTACCGTACATCAAATTAGCATACTGTGTTTGCACAATTATAAGACAAAATTAATATATTGACAAATTTGTGTTCTAACATAAAACAATTAGAGACTTCGCTCTTATGCTGTGAACCAACAATGTTAAAAATCAAACAATAATAAAGAAATAACTGATTTCAGTGTTTATGAAACGAGGCACATGTTAATTGTTGACACGGTGCACATACAGTCCTTTCATTAGTCACAAAATCAGGTAAAAAGGAAGTGATTCATACACGAAATGATACCATCTTCATTATGACTTGTGGTTGAGCTGTTCAGCTTTCTCCTTTAATATTCTCCTTGATGCTTCCAAGCTCTTGCCATATACATTGACTGAGAGCAAAGAAGGGAAGCTTTCTCTCCTCATCGTAATGTAGGGGGGTGGAGAAACAGAAGGATGTGTGGGGGGGGGGGGATCTGAAGGCCTGGTTGGGGTCTCAGGTCATTAAATATCCATGCTGAGGAGGAGCGCTCAACACTTCCAAACTTTCAGCTGCATCACACTGCATCATCCCGGATTCGAAACCACACCATACGGTTTCTGTCTTGTGCACTCCTCCCTCTGTTTTCCTCACCTTCCCCTCTTTCCCTGCTGTCTCTCACACACACATACACACACACACACACACACACACACACACACACACACACACACACACACACACACACACACACACACACACACACACACACACACACACACACACACACACACACACACTCACTCTCTCTCTCTCTCTCTCTCTCTGTTTACAACCTCTGGAGACTCACACTGGCAGGAATACGTGCACACACACACACACACACACACACACACACACACACACACACACACACACCTTTGCAACCATAAAATCTTACCTCAGCCAAAATTCTTGCACACTCCATCCAGGGTCTCACTCTCTCTGCTCTGCAGCCCCTCCCAATGAATTGTCTCACAAACACTGACTTTGCATCACTGCTAACTACCTGAGAAAAGACACAGAGTGTACCTTTACTCTCTCACACACACACACAGACACACACGCACACACACACACACATACATACACAGAAAGACAAAAACCCACACTCTCCGCCACACACAGAAATGTTCTCCCATCTCAGGACCCCCTATGTGATTCTATTAATAGCTAATACACACCACCATTAGCATGCATGGAAACCTCCCCTGCACTATTAATAGGACATGTCCAAATCACTGCTGTCGCATTAGTGGCTAACCGCTGCAGCATGGGGAGTTTAAGTGTTGCTAACCGAGCGTGCCTGGTTTATTATGCCTTGTGTGAATAATAAAATACCTCTCTCTCTCTCTCTCCTTCTCCCTCTCTCTCGCTCGCTCTCCTCATCGTCTCTCTATTTCTTTAACTCCCTCTCTCTATTTCTAGCCCTCTCTCTCCCTGCCACACTCTCTCCCGTCACACCACCTCTACATACATGGGTGAACTTGGCAGAGCACTTTGTTTGAACGCTGAGTAGCTTGCCTTGTATTGTGAATATTTAACTTTCTCCGCCGGGCTGCGGCTAACGCTGCTACAGAGGGGGGCAGATTAAAAGGCCGTGCCACTGATTAGCTGAGCCTGAGCTAATGTCAGACACATTTCTACCTCTGTCTCTGTGTCTCTCTCTGTTTCTCCATGGTTTTCTCTTTTTATTTAAAAGTGATGCATGTAGCATTTCAAAGAATCCATACATTCTTGTCAAATACATTTTAACCTTGTTATATATATATATGTATATATGTTATTACCATAAACAAAGCTGATTCTGACAAAGACAAAATAGCTCTTACCTCATATGGGTAATACTATTGACTATTATTTGGCTACAGTTCAAAGTAATGTGTGCTTAAAAATTAATGTCACATTTATCATAAACCTGTTTTTTTTTTTTTTATAAAAAAAGATGACCATGATAGAAGTATTATCCATCCATCCATCCTCCACTTAATTAATCTATTGTTGTGAATAGAACTGAAACAATTAGTGGATTCATCAGTTAGTTGATTGGCAGAAAATTAATCTGAAAGTATTTTGATAATCGATTAAATGTTTCAGTCATTTTTGAACTGATGATCAGATGAAATATGCAACTTTGAAGACAAACATCACTTTAGACTCTGGGGAACTACAGTCTCCATTTTTTGTATTTCACAAACAAAATGAGTAAGTGATTAATATAAAAAAGTCAGCAGATTAATTGACTTAATAATAATAATAATAATATATAATTGCATTCTTAATTTTTTGAAATGCTCTTATTTCAGACTGTAAAGATCACATATATCATTGGCTTTTGGAAAGGTAGGGGCAGAACACTATTATTAGAAAAAAAAAATTGATTTTGGGAAAGAAGGACAAAAGAAATCTCCCATGGACTTTCAGTAATTTGAGCTTCATTTCAGCTTTGCTGGATATTATATTTGAAATTGGTAACATTCCTTTCTTTGCAGCTATACATATGTATTCTGTTTATTCTTGCAAAATGAAATTTGCACCATTTTGGAGCAGAAATGTTTGACAGAAGGAAATCTGAACTGAATTATAGAGTGTGGTAGGATAGGCCGGTTGACCAAAGCCATAAAGTAATAAAAATTCACCCAAAGAGCTATATACTGTACAATTCTGGCACATAACTTTATAACTAATGTCATAACATGCTACAGTATATAATTTCTGTGTCTCTATCTCATCTCGAACCTCTTAAGAGTTCCCCTGTGTTTCTGCTCTTGATCTTCTCCTCTAACTAGGTTTCCCCTTCCCTCCCTCTCATCCACCACACCCCCACCTTTCCCTCCTTTCTCCTCTCCTCTTCTCTTCATGTCTCTCCTCTCTCCTTCCATCTCTCCCTCCCTCATTTCATGCAGAGGATGTCCCATGGGACGGCGTTTTCATGTAACACGCCAACAAGCGGAGAACAAGAGGCGAAGAGCCTTAAATGTCCTGCTAAACTGTATGTGCTTTTCCCTCTGTTTTTCTTTCGTGCTCTACCTTTCTCGCTTGCTCTCATTACCTTTTGTTTCACACAGGAGGCTGTTAGCGCTACACATTCTTTGTCACTTCCTTAGCAGTTTGTTTTTTTGTTTAGTTTAAGAGTGGCTCCTTTCTGTGAGTGTTTTTTTTGTTTTGTTTTTGAGTTTGTTTTGTATTTGAAATCATGAAGAAGTTGCGATTGCGCTGTTCATATAACTGACAAGCTATACTGTAAACTTAATTTTAGCTCACTTTTTAGCATAATTAGGTGGGGAATTACACACTAACACATACAATACAGTAATACTTCCTGACTCTTGTGTTAGTGCTGTGTCTTAACAAAGTAATCGACAGCCCTCCTCTACTCAGAATAAAGTAATCGCCCTATATCTAGGTGGATATTCACAATCCTGCGCATGTTTCACCAGAGGAAATTGTTCTCTGAGTTCTCCATCAGACTGTTCATCTCAGAAAGACAGAGAGAGTTGTGTTAGGGCCCACCAACCTTTTTCCCTTCATTTCCTGTTTCTCCATGTTCCAGGGTCATGATTCTTAATGGGCCAGGACCAGTCCTTCATCCCAGCCTCCTTGGATTTGCCATTAGCCTATCATAAGGTCAATGCCTATGGGCAAGACCCAAAACAGCGGCGGCCCATTATTTCTCAAGGAAATTGATTATTGATTGGGAACAACAACAGAACTGATTGAGGGTGGAGAGAGAAAGACAGACAGGGGGAGAGAAAGAGCAGGAGGGAGACTTAGGGTTCAATAAAGAATGATTGAAGCATGTCACACAGCAGGCATATTGGCTGGACAGGAATCGAAACAGTGACGGACCACAATTTACCTACAATCCCTCTGGAACTGACAGATTGCCTTTGCACTTGCCTTCATCCCTTTCTTTCCTCTATCTAGATATTTCTTTTTTCTTTTCTTTTCTTTTCCTTTCTTTTCTTCTCTGTTTTCTCCTGTTGTAACTTGTTTATCATCCCTCTCCTTTTTTCCTCCATCTTGCAGTTCTCTTTCTCTTTAACTCATTATCCTTCCCTCACTTCATTATTCTCTCTACTGTCCATACAGGACCTAAGTTCACATGATGTTAGTGTATCTATAGTATACATAATTGCATCTACTTGTTTGTGTGTTTTGTGTGCATGTATGTTGCTGTGTGTGGAGTAGAGTAAATCTTTGTTACTGCATATTTACTGTATGTTACCGTGTGTGTTTGTGTGTGTGTTTGTGTGTGTGTATGAGTGTGAGTGTGAGGTCCAAGTTCCTGCAGTGTTGACAGGTCTCTTGCATGTCCTGGCCACTCTAGACAAACCAAGGTTGGGTTTAATCTTATAATGGCTGAGAGAAGGCCTCCTTAAAGCAAATCACAATGCATTGACCAAGAGACTCATGCATTATTCAGAGTTTCTTTTTTTCATATCACACAACCCCAGCAATGCTCACATACACACACACTCACACACACGGGCTCTCATTTACGCTAATGTTTGTGTGTATAGTACACACACACACGCACACACACACACACTCACACTCACTCACTGCCGGCTCTCTACAGGCCCTACCACCGGTCAGACAGGATTTTGTTGTAATTCAAATAATTGATATGTATCTGTGTTTTGATTGAATTAGCGCTCTTGAGCTAATCGAGGTATCCCTTTGGTCAAAACTGCATTCCCAGATTCTATTCCTTTTGGAAAGTCTAAAAATAGCATTTGACAAAAACCCTTTGCTGGCATGTCATATTTTCCATCCCAAATATAATAGATTACATGAATATATACTATATATTCATAGTATATAGTCTCTTAATGTAAGATATATTTAGACTTCTGACATCCTGTAGGTGGTACAAAGACATTTGGGAAGGTATGCTGTAAAACATGTAGGTTATGTGTGTTCTTGTGTGTGCGTGAACATGTCTGTATCTCCTGCTGAAATGCTCTCCATCACCCCGTAGTGTCCGATACACTAATTATAGCCAGATCAAATATTCATTAACAGAGCTATTAGTGAAATAATCTGATGGACTGGAACAATGAAGAGGACGACAGACTCAAGTGTTTAACAGAGAAAAGACCCTAAATTATTCTGCAGTCAAAGGTATTTTATTTTAATAGTAGCATTAATCATTTTTGAAATTCAGTTTTTCCAAAATAAATTAAAGGCTGAATTAGAACCAAAAAAACCTAAAACAGAAAGCAGAATGTTGTGGTCAGTAGCCTCTCTTGTATGTTTGCCCTTTATGTGGAACAAAAATAATGATAGGTTAAAATACATGTTCACACACAAAAACACTTCCACTGACACACACACACACACACACACACACACACACACACACACACACCGGCCCAGTCGCAGTAGGGTTTGTATACTTAGCCCCTGTGCGTCCTGCTTTCCTCTAATTGGCTCCTTTGCAGCCGAGCCGTGCCACTGAGACACAGGGTGTAACTCTCTCTTCCATCTATCCATCCGTCCATCCCTCTGTTCCCCTTCTGCCTCACCTCCACCCTTTCTACCCTCACTCCTTGCCTATACTGCCTCCTTTCAGAGGAACTTGGTGTAGTCTGTGCCCCTCATCACCTTTTCCTGGAGCACACTGAGGCCAGCGGTATAATCCAAAATGAAAATGAAATTGGTGTATTCGTGAAGGCTTTTCAGCTGTTTTGAATTCAGTGAGCTTGCTGCAAGTCGAGGTGTTTTCCTTTAATGTCAACAACACCAGAAGAGCTCACAATGGAATCTGAAATAAATCGGTTATGAATATGAATATTACATATTAATGCTAAATGTGACACTTCATTTTTGGCTGCAAACCTTTGTGAACACACCAAATTCAAACATTTTTTTTTTCAAGCCACCAGCCTGGGGGACACGATGTGCTTACCCTCCAGTGGCTCTTGATTTCATGGTGTTTAAACTTAAGATTACAAGATCTATATTATCTAAATCACTGAAAATGATAAATAAGATGAAATATTTGCATATCATCTATTTCCTTTTTCTTTCTTTTTTTTCTTGCTTTCCTTTTATTCTTACATTTTTTGGAGTAACATGCAGGGACGTGGTAGAAGGTACTAACCTTTCATGCTGACAAAGAAGTTTGACATTTACACTTATGATATTGATCAATATAAACAGTATTATTCTAGGTAAATAATGGGTCTTTTAAGAGGAAATTTAATTAATGTTTTGTTCAAAATATGATTCATTTTCATATGTATTTTGGTTGTGATGCATCTCGATAACTGTAGATCATACTTCATCTGCTTTTATCTTTAGCTCTACATTACTGATGATGTAACATGATGTGTAAATAAAATGGGATTTTCAGTATTGAACCAGAGCCACTGGTTTGTCGATCCATGGACTGAATTCCAGAAACAGACAGTTGCTTTTAGTTTGGAAGTGTTTGGAATATTGTCCTGTTTCAAGAGGCAGCTTAGCCGTATTTGGCCTTAGGGGACACTTACGAATATGCCCCGACCCAGACACAAAGAGATGACACCATACATAAACACACACTCACGCGCATGCACACGCATAGCATGCACACACGCACACACGCAGAGATATGTGTGGAAAGACAGACACAAACACAGACAGTGTGGACATAAGCAAGACTGCACAAGGTGTTTGATGCATGCATAAATACACTCATGCATGCATGAACACATACACACACACACACACACACACACACACACACACACATGCAGACCCATACTCATACTCACCTTAATTGGCCCACCAAGCATCACTTAAGAAGCCTTTGAGAGAGAGAGAGAGAGTGTGTGAGATAGACATGGAGGGGGAGCAGGGGGAGAGTTCAGAGATACAGACAGAAAAAGGAAAGAGATGGAGTCTTGGAGAGAGGGAGGAGATCGGGAAGAGGGAAGAGAGGGAGGGCAGAAGGCATGAAGAGGAGAGAGAAAGAAAGCTCCCTGTGTATTTCTGGGGGTAATTACAGATGCAGATTTGTGTTGCCACTTGCAACATGGCTGAATTCATTTCCATCTTCGCTCTGCCCTTCCCCAGTGCCCCTGGGGAGGTACAGACAGAACTGTGTGAGTGTGTGTATAAGTGTTGAAGGAGGCAAATCTGGGAATCTGCATAACAAGCTGGGAAAGAAAGCAGGAAAAGAGAAGATGAGTATGAAAAAGAGGAGGACGGTGTTCTGAAGAGAGGAGAGCCTGTGTGTGTGTGTGTGTGTGTGTGTGTGTGTGTGTGTGTGTGTGTGTGTGTGTGTGTACGTACGTGTATGTTAGAGAGGGCATCTGTGACAGCCTGAAACAGCTACTGAATGATAAAATTCATGTCATTCACACACCTGATTTAAAAGAACAAACTGGACATTCTTGTTAGGAAATCACACAGGAAATGGTGTCCTTTTCAACAAGAGGAAAAACATTTTAAACAAATTTAAATATGTTTTAATAATTGCCAAAATAATCAAACTATATAGTGTCAAGTGTGATTGACGCAGATCAGCAGCATGAAATTATGGCAGTGTTTTTCACTTTTGCTCTCAGCTTCCACCCTCAAAACTTAATGGAAGTGATTAGGTCGGCAGATAAAGGCATAAGAAGTATGAACACTTAGAAGAAGATGGTTTGTTTTAAACTATATACAGTCGGGGCCAACAGTACAATCAGTGCCACATAGCTTCATCAATCACAGCAAAATATTTGAAAGTCAATTTAATCCATTCCAGTGTGATTGATAGCTTGACAAAAATACCTGAATTGCATTCCTGCAGTAAACCCCACCCACCTGCAGTCTCGTGTTTTAATCTGCATGAGACCGCAGGTGGGTGGGGATAGGTAAAAGGTAAAATAAAAGGTAAAAAATAATTGTACTAATACTTTATGACCCTCTTTTCTTTAAAGTACAAATGCATTCTGATTTGGCTGAACTTCTATGTATTCCTAATTAGTAATGGATGATTAGAGACACCTTTCAATACCTGCTCCCGCTGGATACAAATAATTTCCTAAGATGTTGTCTTCATTAACATCAAAACATGAAGGCATAGGAACCTGCCACACAGTTTACCCTGTTCACTCTGTTTCCATTGTGAGAGAATTCAGGTGTTTGATGCCACAGCCAAACCCCTATGGTGTGTTTACCTCAGACTTGTCCTTCAGTCAGCAGAAGATTGATGGAGAGCCACACGCTCCCTCGGCGCACTGGTGTTTGTGTAGTGACAGCATATGGCCACCAGGGGCTTACTGATCACAGCAATGTCAGCATGTGTATATGTGTGTGTGTGTGTGTGAGAGTGACAGTGAGAGAAAGAGTGACAGAACAGTGGAGGCGCAGTGAAAGACTGAAACCAAGAGATAGAAAAGACTGCAAATGTGCATGTCAGTCAAAACACACATTTTTCTAGTTAAACCTTTACTGTGTGTGTGTGTGTGTGTGTGTGTGTGTGTGTGTGTGTGCGTGTGTGTGCGTGTGTGTGTGTGTGTGTGTGTGTGTGTGTGTGGTGATTGGTGCGTGTGTTTGTGGGGTCACATTGTTGTTCTTCAGGAAAGGCTCCTTTCTTTTGCTGTTTTTATGCCCCCGTGTTTGTTTTTGGACTTCGTCTCTGGAGAAAGAGAGAGAGAGAGAGAGAGAGAGACATAGAGTATATGGCTGAATCTGTCTTAGCTTTTCATCCTTTTGTGCAATGTAGCACAAACACACACATACACACACACACACGCGCACACACACATCCTTTCCAGTAAGACCACCTGGCTTCCCGCTGCCACTCCGCCAGCCAGCTCAGCAGCCAGAGACTTGGCCCGATTAATTATTTTCCTGCTAATTGAATGTAGAGGGACTCTACAGGGATGGGTCATTAAACTGATGCAGCGTATGTTTGTCTCCACTGTTTATCTATCCACAGCTAAAAGATACATCAGACCCGCTGCACACAGGCTCAAACACACACACACACACACACATATGCAAGGATACAGATAAGTGCTTACAAACAAAGAATGATGTTTAGGCACACAAGCATCCGCAGCTTCTCTTTGTCACTCAAACACATGCGCAGACATGAATACACATGAACACCCATACACCAAGAACTCTTTTGGGGTTAATACACTGCTTCTGGTGTTTGCATCACAGGTCAGCACAATGAGTGGTACAAAGAAAATAAAGTAAATCTATCAAATAGAGAAGAATGGTCTTCATAATTTCCCAGAGATGAAGGTTAGGTTTTCAAATTGCTTGCTTTGTCTGGCCAACAAGTCTAACATCCAACCTTCATATTAAATAGAAAAGCAACGAATTGCCGCATTTGAAACTGGAACTAGGGAAACTTTGAATTGTTTCCTTGATAACTCTGTTAAATATCATTTTTAAATATCATTTTTAACAGCATGTGTGCATGTTCTTGGTGTAATGTATGCTCTGCAAGCTTCTAAAGCTTAACTACAAGATTATGTACGATATTATTACTCTTCATACTAATTTCAAGTGTTGTGTCTCTCCCTCTGATAAAGAAGTGACATCCATGCAAACACCACAAGACCTTACACACATGCACACACACACACACAGACCACGTGCTGAGGCCTTATGGAAGTCTTATTAATAGAGTGTATATGGGGTGTAATTAATGCAAAGCACTTTATGTGTGACAAGCAAGCCCTTGGTCTCGGCATTAAGCCTACATTGTTTCAGTGCTAACGAGAAGGCTCTCAGGGGAAGTGGCTCTCTTCGTCTTGTCTTCGCCCCTGTCTTTGTCTTTATCACCTCCTTCATGTTACTGGTGTCATGTAATCCTTGATACTGTAACTCGGTAATGATATGCCATCCTGGAGACGTTAGACAAGGGAGTGTAATGTTGATGCACCCGTGTGGATGGGGTCATTTTGTTGAAAAAAAAAAAAAAAAAGAACTAAAACTAATGGGGAAAATTGTTAGATTAATCAATAATGAAATTAATTGTTAGTTGTTACCTTAATACAGTGTACTAATTTGAGACCCTGTATTTCTGAATTAAAGTGTCCATAAAAAGTCAATATAAATAATTAAAATATTTACTACACTGGTAAGTAAACAGCTCTTATTGCTAATGCTAGCTATGTAGCAATAGCAAAACTTACAAATTGGCTCATTTAATGTGGCCTTTTGACATTTATCAACAATTTATGTCCAATTGAAATCATACCTCTATAAAATGATTTACATTCGCAACAAATAAAATATACATGTTTGCAGAAGTATTCAATAATCACTGGTGCAGCCACCTGGTACCTAATCAGGTAACTTTAGATCACCTGTGTGTAGTAGTATAAATTAGTATATAGTGTTGTATATAGTGTTGTAGTATAAAAACACCTGCACCAGGAAGTTCCAACTTCTAGCGGATCAGTATCGTGGCAAAATCTACATCAGGACACACAAGGAAAACTCCGAACAACTCCATCAAAAAAGTCACAGGAAGGATACAAGAAATTTTGAAAGTAATTGAAAATCCTTTAGATTGCACTTAAATCACCTACACATAAAAGCGGATTTATGCATCAATATATTAAATAGCCTACAGATAACAAATCAAAGGAAAGCCATTATGAAATCAGTAAGGTGTTTGGCCACACAACCAGACTGAAGGGATAAATATCATTCTTCCAAAAGATATTCCCTCATTTTTTTGTTTCCATGGCAGTTGTGGAGAGTGTTGCCTAACATGTCAGTCCAAAATATCCCATAGGTGTTAAGTTGGGTTGAGATCTGGTGACTGCAAAGGTCCTAGTATTTGATTCACATCATTTCCATACTCATTAAATCATTCAGCGACCTGTATTAATACCATTACCAAACATATTAGAGTTATGCTACTTGTATACCGTGGAATTCAGTCGTCAACATCTCCAACAGCTGCTGTCATGCCTTGTTTTTGTCTCTCTTTCCTGAACGGTGAGTTGATGCTATTTCAATGTATTTGTATTTTGTGGCCTGAGCAGGGTATTCAGCCCTATGTGAGGCCCATTGTTGGCTGGTAAAGGCTGACGGCCGATGCAGAGGCCCATTCCCCCCACATGCCTGCACACACATAATGGTCATTTCACAGCTCGTCTGGGGGTAATGGAGCCTGGCTGGGCCCGCTGAGATGGATCACCCCCAGATGGGGATGAAATGGGTGATCTGGTAGGATTGACGAGGCCTTGAGGTGTTTTTAGGGAACATGGTGACGAAAGTTAGATCCCCAAGCTTCCACCCTTCCTTGTAGGTGCTGCATTTGGTGTAAGTCGTAAGGGCTTTGTGGAGGCTAGAGGATGGGACATATTTCAAGGATAGTCCGATTGTTACAGGGTTTGGCATTTGGTATGTCTGTGACTGCATGCAGCTTTGGGTGTATGTATACATACGGTGATCTCTGCACACCTGTATGCGAATGTGTGTCATTCCTATGCTTATCGGTGTATTTATGTATTCAAGTAGGTGATAGAAAACACAAAACGCAAAGCTAAACTGACATGATCCTGGAGCGATCGCTCTAATCGCCTAGCCCGGGCCCAGAAAATTACCTGAACCACCCGCACACCCCACCCTTCCCCTTCAAACTAAACACAACCAAAACACAACATGACTGTGCTGGTATTTCGACTGGACCTTTGAGGCGAGCGTCGGCTGACGTTATAAATGGTGTGTGGTGGATAATGTCAATACTCTGTGATTGGACTGAGCCTGCTGAGTTGCTAAAGGTCAGGGAGGAGCACATTGCTGATTGTTTTCCAAAGACAGCCCACTGAAGTTTGTCTGATAGGGGTCATTTAGTTTAAGATGCGCTCCGAGGCTAAGTTATCAGTCTGTGTCATTGATGTTCCCTCCTCTAACAGTGCTGTTTATTGGAAAATGAGGGATTTTTGTTCTAGCCTTGTGCTAAATTCAGCTTCAACCTTTTTGGGTTTTGTAATTATCTAATTAATGTAAATTATCATCCGTATTTAAAAGCCAATTATTATCATGGCTTTTAACCGTCACTGAAAGATGAACAGGCTATATCTCATACTCTTCCCTGCCAGATTGATGGATGAATGCCATGTAGGCAATAATATCTTGTACTGATGTGTCAATAATACCCTATAACTTTTCAGATGAGGTATAGTTCTGTCATTGAAAGACACAACGCTGTCATGTTGTAAGGTGTTTCTATAAAAGGTGTGTATAAATCAAATTCCAAATTATAAAACTGCTTGTCATTGTGCACGTATAGTTATTGTTGTTGCCAGTCATTGTAGAGTTTGTCCTATATTTTTCCCACAGAAAATTCCAAGCATCCCTGGTGCCATTCATCTTTGCAAAGTAGAAATGTTAAAATAAAACTGCAATCAGTAACTTTGAAACCACAGAGTGATAATGGAGAATCTAGTGTTGCATTGCAAGTTCTATCACTTCATTGTTGTGAGTCATTGCTGTGAATATATTATTTACTGAGTTGATGAGGTTTAGGCATCACCAGCAGAAAAGTGCAACAACACAAACACAGTGAACTGTTATCAGTTGGAGAGAACTTCAGCCACTTGTACAGTTTGTGGTTGTTTTGCAACACATCAGGGCACAAGTGTGCTGTATGTAATAAATACAGTATGTTAATTAACAGCTGACTGAGATTCCTACAATTTCACCTCTGCAGTGTATTATATACACAGAGACACTAAAAACCTTAAGATTAAAGGGTTCTCTTTTGTTTCAAAATTAGTTATCAATTAAAAATGTAAAATCATTATTAGAATTGGATTTGTAGCTTGACATTCTGCCATTAACCACATGCCATGACCAATTGGTCCTCCAAATATATGAAATATATATATATATATATTTTTTTTTTTGAAAAATAAACTAAATAGCACAATTAAATGGTTAATTTCTCAATTTGTTGCCATGGAAAAACAACAACCTTTGCTGCTACATCTCATATCCTCTTACAACCTTTAAAGGCGCTTTAATCTCAGCTGTCTTAATGTCTATTAAAACACATACACCACTCCACACACATGTATGCATGTATTATCATCTGCTAACCAAGGCTCTTAGGTCTAATTTCCCTGACGATGCTCCTATTGTGGTATATCTGTGAAAAGTGATCCGAAAAAACACAAGATGCAAATGTGGATATTTGCCGTCCCATCCACCCACATCATTTGGACGGTTGTTGTTGTTGTGTGTGTGTGTGTGTGTGTGTGTGTGTGTGTGTGTGTGTGTGTGTGTGTGTGTGTGTGTGTGTGTTTGTGTGTTTGTGTGCAAGGTGCGTACATTTGCGCTCACGACACCCCTCGTCTCAGTGCCTCTTCAAAGGCATTGAGTGGTGCCCTTTGTGGCCCCCGCTCCCTCCCTTTTCACTCTCCCTCCTTTTGTCTTAGCGTTTCATATTTAATAGAGCTGGCTCAGAAACAGAGCAAGGATAGGTACCTAAGGCTGAGGGTGAAGGCCTACTGATGCCTGAGTGAAGTGTCTCCTCTCTCTCTGCCTCTCTATCTGTATCTCTCTCTCTCTCTCTCTCTGTCTCTCTCTCTCTCCCTCTCCCTCTCCCTCCCTCATGATCCTTTCAAGAGAATCTATGAGCAGCAGATCAAAGGGATCCACAATGATGTCCCCCTATTCTGTCGGGACGGCACAGTCGTTTATACACCCCCCCCCCCTCTCTATACACACACACACACACACACACACTCCTGCCCACTTTCAAACAGGTGTCTTGACTGATAAGTGATACACATATGGAGTGGCAAAGAGAGATGGAATAAAAATTTAGGAGCTCTCCAGAACTGAGTGCAGATCCTCACCTTTGCCTTTATCTCTGCTCTTCCTGTTTCTACATGCCATCCTGTCTTTAGTCCACTCCCTCATCTCTTTTACTCATCATACGGATGAATTGAAGGCACTTATTCCCTCAGTTCATTTTGGAGGTAGGAGCATCTCAGCTGGGCTCTGTCAATAAAAAGCAGCCCCCCCCCCTTCGGTGTCTACCTGCCTCTCCCATGTCCTCCTTTTTTTCTTACAGTGAGCTGATGAGAGCCCATTGGCGTCTGTCAAACTATCTGGCTGATTTTATAGCTCGCCTTCAATCACCTGCCGTGTAAAGAACAAGAACACATGTTCTCTATTGATCATCAATCAATGATCAATTAAGCAAGCCATTTGTCCAATTAGAGCAAAGGGTCCATCCGGACCATGGCTTATTTAGCTGTTTGATTGGAAGAGAGCGGAGGGAATGGATATGCTTGCATAATTGATCAGTACCAGGTCTTTAAACACTTATCTCATTCAAGTCAGATAGTGAAGCCATTCAGGTCGCTATCAAGGAAATCTGTTGCCTATAACAGACTATTCAGGAATCAAATGTATTTTTGCAGGTCTTACTGTGAATCATTGTGTTTTATCAGGGTGTGTTTTGGTTTTTGAGCTGATGGAACTAGATCTAGTTCTCCTTACGAAGTTCTCCTATAGTACTAAATAAAAGTGTGAAATATACAGTTTGTTAATCTGTCATCTGCTAAATGATATTACATGTAGATCTCACTTTTGGTTAACAGATATTATCTAACCACTCTTCTTTGTTGTGTTGGTGACTTTCATCTGCTTACGGTTATGCGACAAAGCCCTTAAACGATCATAGGAATTATTGTTATTGTCCATTCCCAACAACTTTGTACTACGAGTCAGAGAGGGAGGTTGAATGGGTCGACAAACTGTCAGACTTTGACTGAGAAGGCTGCTGTTGGCTCCCTGTTTCGTACCAGCACTCAACATTTAATTTGGACTTGTTGCTTTGAGCTGGAGGCCTTTGACTTCAACCTACTCCATGTTGTTTTCTCTAAAACCATTCTCTTATTGGGTTTTGAACGTGTCATTGGTGTAATCTTCTAATGGTCTAATGGTTCATGTCGGTTCTTGAGGTGCAGTGTAAACCCAAACATGAATCAGCTCTTGAAAGTTTTTGTTCCTGTCTTTAGCTCCCGGGGCTCCTTAGTTCCTGTGAATATTTGGTCAAAGAGGCCTGCTGGATACACTAGTCCCTGACTCAATCTTCCCTAAGATAGCCCCCCCCCCACAGTTCTCACTACAGAGGGGGCGCTGTCTCACCATCTTCACCCAACACCTCGAACCTCAAAACCTCTGAACCCTCTTCCTCCTCCTCCTCCTCCTCCTCCTGCTGCCACTTCTTTTGCTGGAGAGAGATTGTTTATTTGGGTCAAATAGTCAGTTATCTCAGTGAAAAGAAGAGGGGGCGTCTTCCACCCCTGCCATCCCTTTTCCCAAATCCTCACCCTCCTTCTCTTTCTTTCCCACTTTTTTCCACCCCCAGCCCCTCCATTTTGGTTTTCAGCCATTTAACCAGTCAGCAACAATCAGAGCTGACAGAGCAACGGGAAACAATCGAGGCGGGGTCACCGGAGGGGTGACCTCAGAGGGCTGGGGGGTAGGGATTGAAGGGAGGCCCAGGCAAAACCGCCACCCCAGTGCAGTGTCCCGCCTGGCTCTTTGTTGCAGTCGGCCAGTGAGAAAATGGGGACACTTTAGCTCTCCTCTGCATCCACCTCTCTCCAACAACCCCTCCAGTCTTCTTTCCTTCCCTATCGCCTTCTCATTTGCTCCCCTCACACTCTTTTCTTGTCCCTCTTTGTGCTATCGCCCACAGTGGGGGAACACAGGGGGTAGAGAGTGATAAAGTGACTGACGGGCCACTTTTCCTCCCTTTTTTTTCGTCTTCCCTTTCTCTCCGACAGTGTCTGTGACTGCGTGACACTCGGGTGTCTGATTGACAGGGGGCGTTGAGGTGTATGTGTGCATGTGTGTCTGTGTGTTCAGAAGGGGGGGGTCAAAGTGACTGCGTGTCTCTGTGCATGTCTGTCTGGACGCTTTGGGAGTGGGTGGGGGTGATTGTGGGAGTTTTTGGGACCGAAGTGGGTGCGAGAGGGAGGAGGCTTGATGGTAGGATGGGAGAATCAAGGGGAAGAAGTGTGTGGGTGCAGAGGAGTGGGGGAGGGGGGCTGTTGTGCTCATCCTCTCATTCTCTCACCCTCTCCGTGACAGTTTGGAGGTTTCACACTTAGCTGCCCCTGCGCTTGTTTGTCTGCGCGCCTCAAGCAGGTTCCCACGTGAAAGTGCGCTCTCACTGTCCTCTTGCGCTCATCTGACCGTTGGGCATCACAGCAGTCAGAACCGGAGCTGAGACGGACATACACAGACACTGACAGCTGGGCCCAGGTCTGCAGACGCATTCAGCACCTCGGAGCGACTCCCTCTGGTTCCCATGCTGGGTGACCTCATGAGTTTTGTTTACATGGGTCTGGAGGACTAATTACACTGCATGCCATATTTGTGGCTACAGTGTAATCCAAAACGAAAAGTCTATTTTCCAGATACGTTTTACTTACTAAAAATACCTTTGAATGCTGTTATCTAGTAAATGCATCATTGATAATGTTTATTTTAATAAGGCAAGGCCTATAGTACAGTAACACATTTTTTTTAATTTCAGACACAGATTAGCGTGATGTCATGCTGTTGTAGTTGTAATGTCTGGCAATTTGTTAAGTAAATCACAGTCATTGTATGCATATTATTGCTTTATCTACTGGAAAATGTCAAACTCGGTTGGCTTCATTCTCTCCAAATATCAAACTAATACAGTGATATGCATAATTAGAGGTCATGGGCAGGCAATTAAAACAGTATCCCTTGTTCTCACTAGGCTCATCACAAATGTATGATAATTTAATAATTTTGCCACTGGTGTCATATATGGATGATTGATTAGAGATGGAGAGAAAGGGAAGAGAGATGGGTGGAGGCGAGGCGAAAGGAGGCAGAGTGGGAGGGAAGGTGGGAGGGAAGTGAAGGGGGAGCAAAGGATGAATTAGTGACAGGACAGAGGGAGAACGAGGGGGAAGAAAGGGGGGGGGGGGGGTGGGGTGGGGTGGGTCGGGGGCACATTCCTGGGTGATTCAGCACGGTAGACCAGCGTCAGGGAGGGACAGTGAGTGGATGGACAGAGGGTGGGATGGATGGATGGAGGGGAACGGAGGAGGGGTGACGGGGCTCCCCTCTAGCAAGAGCGGCGACAGGGACAGATGGCGTCCCTTGGCGGACAGAGTGAGTCCCAGTTTTCACCTGCGGCCCCATGGGAAAAATCCGCCTTCCTCACACATGCAGCCGTACGTGAGGCCCTGAAATGCTCATGCAACACTACAGCAAGGATGAAGGATGTACTTTGAGGAGGGGGGCGGGGGGGTGGGGGGAGGGAGGAGAGCAGAGAAGCGGGTCAAGGGAACTGTGATATAGGATAGTCTGAGAAAACTTTAAGATAGGAAATAGAGTTGGAAAAAGCACGGAGGATTAGAAGATTGTGGAAAGTAGAAATTGAAGGAAGGTATAAAAGGAGGCAGTAAAAAATCAATAAGCACAATGTTTGAAGAAAGGAAAAGCAACGGGGAAGCCTTCACACTGTGAAAACTATTTGACAGATACTTTCCGACAGACAGCGCAACACCCAGGCAGATGCCTCTCGTTCTCTCTCCCTTTCTCTCCTTTTCCTTCCCTCCCTCTTTGGCCGTCATCTCCTTTCTCTCCGCCTTGTTTTCTTTCCCCTTCTTTCCCCATCTCTCCCTCTCTCTCACTCCCTGACTGTTGGGTGATACAGATGGTGCTTTTGAGGACTGTGAATGGGGTCAGGCTGGGTCGGGAGGGGAGGGGAGCACAAGGGAGGACCAGACAATAATGTAACGATTCGGCCGGCCCCCCGGACCAGCAGGGCCGTGGAGGAGAGTGAAAGTAAACAATGGTCCGTCGCTGAGGGGGTCAGTGGGAGGGGAGAGAGAAGAGGGGAAAGGGGTGTGCAGGGGGGGGTCAGTGTCCCAGGGTCTGGGCGCAGGCCGCTGTCGGGAGGGGGCCGAAATGTGTGTGTGTGTGTGTGTGTGTGGGTGTGTGCGCACACAGCCCTGCTGCAGAGAGGCACAGAGGTCACAAGGTAGCAGCACTCCAGTGTTGGCATGTGGTCTGCGTTTGCAAGTCTGTGTTTTGGAAACTCATTACTGCATCAGGCCTTTAGTCTAATGCATTTGTTGTCTGTACGTTTTGTGTCCACATATTTTCTGATTTCAAATTTCCCTCTACATACACAGCAATGACTAATTCAATTTTAATTTAATCCACTGAAGAGGAGGTTCCTGCACATATGAAACCTGGAAATGTAGGATTCTAGTTACAGAATTTTTTCAACAAAATGTACTCCTGGGAGATCGAATAGTTGTATGTCCTTTAACACTTAATAGCTTCAATGAAGGAGTTGGGAGTTGGGTATTGTGGCTTTGCTCAAGGGCAGTAGTTGACACATGATAAATATTGCCCTTCAGCAAGACTGCAAGGGCAGCAGTTGTCAATAGTTGTTTAAGTGTCCTTTTAACATATTTCCTGCACATGCGTCAAACTGGAATACATTTACATTTTACATTTATTTCACATGGATTTAGTATCACTGTTGTTGAAAGAGAAATATCTCATTTGAAATATAAAATTTCAAAAAAATTGATGTGGCATACAAAATAAAAGGTTATGTTTTACAGTTAAAATTGTAAGATTTCAAACTTGTGAATTGGCTAATAAGAATTATGGAACTTGTGAATAGTCTACTGATAATTTTCCCTTACAGTTGGGAACACTGCAAAAGATCTTGTTTCAGGCTTCATACTAGAAATAAAATTCTCCATTTAACTAGTTTCATTCAATTCTCAATACCTGTTTTGTCCATCAGTTTCACATTATTGTTCTACAGGCTGTAGTTGGCTGTATAGGTTACCATCTGTGCACTGGCAGCATGTGCTGGAGTACAAATGAAAGGGATAGTAGAGTGTGACAGTTGACACATGGCTAAGCAGGCCTAAAGATGCCCAATTGATCTAATTGACTGCAGAGGCAGGAATCAATGCCAGTGATCAGCAGGCCCCCGAAGTCCAATAATTTGCACAATGACTTCACTTCTCCAGCTAACCAGATGTTGGTCTGTTTAGCTCTCTACTGAAGCCACTGATTTGACCTCAGTGCAACTGCTTGTGAATGAAACACAGAGCATTATTTACTGCTATATACACTTGTTTTCATGGGATGATTTTATCCATTGAGAGAGTAAAATGTTGCTTAAAGCAAAATTCCAGTACAGTAAACCCCCAAAAAATTTTAAGCTGAAAGTCAGTCCTTAATAAATAAACCCTCCAAACTTTAGCAAGGAGAGTTAGCACAACCAAAGCCTTGTTTGTCTGCTTTAGCTACAATAACCATAACAAGATTGGTTCAGTTGGTGAAATGATAGTGAATGAAAATATTATTCTGCAAAAAATTGTATTTAAGCCTTAAAATTTCACCACTAGTCATACCACCACCTATATTTGGAGAGCCAGACTATGACTGAGTTGGTTTAGACCTTTACATGGTTATCTCAAATTATGAGAAAAAAAACAAGTCCTTTTTGCATTAGAATTTCTGACTCATGACACACACACACACATACACACACACACACACACTAACAGGTAAATATTTTAAACCAACTTAAAACACAATGAGACACATTGCCCCTCTAGCTTCTCTCATGTCTTCCCCTGCACTTCCCATCTGTGGCTTTTGATTGACAGCTGGTGAGAAGTGGAAAGAGACCTTCAGAGCAGAGATGAGTAGGCAGGCTGCAGGGGTCGAGTCCCTGGGCCCCAGGGGCTCGCCTCCTCCTCCACCTCTATTTGAGACCGAGGGGCCTGGGCAGGGGCCGAGAGATGCTGATCAGAAACCTACATTGTCTGTGAGGCCCTCACATGTCAATGCTAAAAGTCAAATAGTGTTGTGACATGTTTTGGGAAGTGCAATTGACAAACACACACATACAAATGTCTTCTGGCAAGGTGTGCACAAATACACTCATGGTGCATCAACGTGTCTGTGTGGCACATTTGCATGAGACACATTGAGCAGAGAGGCATTCACACCCATAAACATACACACACTGCACACGAAAGACACACTACAAACCACTCTGTTAGTGCCACTCTAAATCTGTCCCTCAGCTCAAACTGAGCTGTCTGCAAAGAAAGATGAGACTTTTAGGAGATGATTGCTGGAGAATGTGCTGACTTGTCTGCATTTGTGAGTGTGCATGCACGTATTGTGTATGTGGTCTGGTTTAGCCATACTTGAGATGACAGCAATACATTGCCCGTTATACATGTTTTTTAAACTTGTCCTTGTATTGTGAAAAAGACTGGAGGCGCACATATAAAAACACACACCAGCACTATAAAGCATGGCTGTGCAGTGGTGCCCATGATGTGAATGTAAACAAAAAGGGCAGTAAAAACAGAATAACTGACCATTTGAAAATGTAGGAAAGAGCTACAATGTGTCATTTTATTATTGTTACGTACTTTCAATATATATTTTTAAATTTCACTGTTGTTGACCTTTTACACTTATTATTTCACTTGCATTTCCTGTAGCCATTCCTTTGTCATCTTTTATTGATAGTAGTAGGAAATAAAGAGTTTTGAAATGCATAGTGGTGCAGGGCATCAACAATTAAAAGAATGTAGCATTAGCTGACCAAAATAAAAATGGCAGTTTTTGCATATGAAAGAGAGATATTTATCAATAACTGAAATAACTGCAGTGGTATCTGACAAGCCGTTTGGTTCTTTTACCAAGGAGTAGAAAATGTTGTTGTGTAATTTTGAAATTAATTTCTCACTGATTCAAGCCTGTCTAAACAAGAACTTTCAATGCAGTACAACTCCAACACAATTAAACATTTCTTTCTAAACTTGACATCAATTACTTTACCATTGTGACTTTTGAAACTGACTCTGGAGAACAGTATTTTTCTCTAAGAGGTGTAATCTTGTATCAGCAGGGCCCAGATATGTGCATGAATATTGCAGGAGGGTGGCTGCATTGCAGCTGAGGCAGCAGTACAGAATCTCTGCACACCCAGTTAATCTCAGGAGGAAATAACAAGGGGACTTTCCACCACCTGGTGAAACAACTGGATAAAAGTCATTACCATAACTTCTTCTGGGTGCATCCAAGTCAGATGGAAGAGGTCCTCTCATTCATGGGTAAAGATCTGATGAGGGCCAACTGAGCCACAGCAGTGACTTGCTATGATGTATTCTTGAATGGAACACAATGATTTTTTTAAAACGAAAATTAAAAGCAGAAAAGACAGAGAAGGCACATATACTAATCTTGTACACTGGTACATTGTCAGTAACGAAACAATGGTATCCCTCTTGTTAAATTACCAATAAATATCAGTTTAGAAAAACTGTCAGCTAAAATCATGAGAAAATCAAAATGAAATGAATATCAATTAAATATAAATAGAATGCTTGCAAATTCATGGCAGTGTAGGTAATACACTGGAGGGCAGAAATACTGAATAGTGTTTATCCAAAGTCTTCTTACATTTCAAAATGATTCTAAACTAATATTGTATACCAGTTAAAATGACCTTATTCTGTAGACTCTTCAAACGATGAATGACCAATGGTTTGACCTTTTCAGCAACTTCAAACATAATAGCTTTTGAACATTGAAAATACATATCCTGAGTAAAAGTGTGTAACTTAAAAATGTCCTTCAGTGCTGAATGGCCCAAATGTGGGTGGGAATGCAGAGGAACCATGGGGGAAATCATATGGCTTTGTGAGCGTAGTGCCTGGGCTTTCTCCATCAAAGAATTTAGAGACAGTTGTGGATATTGCAGTTGTGTGTGCTGTGATTTGCTTGCTTAACAAAGGTTGATGGAGGAAAGATGTTAAGGTCTTTCTTGATTTGTGGCACAGTTTTGCTGTGGTACTAAACTGAGAGTGAAGCTTCTACTCTCATTCACATTTTACTCCTTTTTATTCTGAAGAATTGGAGATTTGTTATTTTAATTCATTTCTGCAGTTAAGGTCAAGTCTGTTGCTTTTCTCTGTATTAGGTGAGTCTAGTTTACCATCTAAACTTTCTGTTTAGATTTTTGTCTTAATGTTAAAACCCTATGAAAACAAAAACCAGTATGTACCCTTCAGAGGTGACTGGCTACTTAATCCAGAGCTTCAAAACGTGTCCCACTCCTTTACAAATGGGGCAGGTTCCAAGTTAGAAGCTTCCATAAACTTCAAAAGTTTTCCTCTTCCATAAAGTTACAAGAGACAGATTAAAAAGAAAATAATTCAGTGTAGCAGATGCCATGATGTCCTGACATTTAGTCAGTAGTATAGGTGAAGCTCCAAAAATGCTCAATCTTACACATCACTCAGTTCCTCTCCTTAACTACTTTTCATTTGGTCCTTCTTGCCTTGCAAATGAAATGTCCAGTTCTTTCAAATGGCATCTGTCTAGTTTGTAATGCCGGTGTTTTGTCAAAGATTTGCAGTTGACTTTAATCAGAAAACAAAACAAAACCTTTTCTTACAGGCAGATAAGCATTCCGCATGACATAAATTGATCTTGATGTGCAAAATAAGTGGAGTACCTGTTAAACCAAGTATTTTTTATGCTTCTGCGTTGCCCAAAGGCATTATGTTTCCGGGTTGTTCATCCCTTTGTCTGTCCATCTGATTCCTGTGAACGCGATATCTCAGTAACTCTAGGGAATTTCTTCAAATTTGGTACAAACATTCATTTAAACTCAAGGATGAACTGATTACATTGTGGTGGTCAAAGGTCAAGATCACCGTGACCTCACAAAACACATTTTTGGGCCAAAAAATCAAGAATTCATACACTAATCGTTGCATAATTTTACACAAATGTCTAATAGTATAAAATGATGAAGTGATAATATTTTATATCCAAACAATGAAAGGTCAACTTCACTGCAACATCATAATGTTTTCCAAAATCACTAATGACCATTATTCAATTCTGTAACTCAGGAACAGACGGGGAGATTGTGACCTTTTTTCCTGCAACTTGACTGGTTGGCAGAGGCATACGATCACAAGCTGGTAATTCTGATTTAATGTCATTTATCTATTTATTTATTTTAACATATTTTAACCTCTGGAAGGTTTAGTTGGTCATGTGGTTTTGAACAGAATCTGTGCACACCCTGTTCATCTCAGGAGGAAACAACAAGGGGCCTTCCTGGATAAAAGTCATTACCATAGCTACTTCTGGATTCACCCAAGTCAGATGGAAGAGACCCTCTCATTTGTGGGGAAAGATCTGAGGAGGCAAACAATCACCTGCCAAGAGCCAACTGAGCCACAGCAGTGAGTTGCTATTACAGTGTTGTAACCAACAGGGGCCTTCTTGCATGTAACATTTTTTTTTTTTTTTTTAGATTAAATGCAGAAAAGACAGAAAAGGCACACACACTCGTATATGCCATTACACAGGTACACTGTCACTGACAAAACAATGATAACCTTTTTGCTGAAATAACAATAAATATTGGTTTAGAAACAATGTCCGCTAAAATCAGGAGAGTCAAATCAAGTTGTCAAAATCTAATTAAACATAAAAAAAAATGCTCCCTCTCTCCAAAATATCTTAATTCAAATTCATGGCAGTGTAGGTAATACACTGGAGGAGAGTAATACTGAATAGTGCTTATCCAAAGTCTTCTTACATTTCAAAATGATTCTAAACTAATATTGTATACCAGTTAAAATGACCTTATTCTGTAGACTCTTCAAACGATGAATGACCAATGGTTTGACCTTTTCAGCAACTTCAAACATAATAGCTTTTGAAGACTGAAAATACATACCTTGAGTAAAAGTGCGTAAGTTAAAAATGTCCTTCAGCGCTGAATGGCCCAGATGTGAGTGGGCTTGCAGAGGGACCATGGGGAAAATCATATGGCATTGTGAGAGTAGTGCCTGGACTCTTCTTCAAAGATTTTAAAGACAGGTGTGGATATTGAAGTTGTGTGTGCTGTGATTTGCTGCTTTTCCCACTTAACAAAGGTTGATGGAAAAAAGATGTTAAGGTCTTTCTTGTTTTGTGGCAGAGTTTTCTGAGAGTGAAGCTTCTACTCTCTTTCACGTTTTATTCATTTTTATTCTGAAGAATTGAAGATTTGTTATTGGAATTAATTTCTGCAGTTAAGGGCGAGTCTGTTGCTTTTCTCTGAATTAGGTGAGTCTAGTTTACCATCTAAACTTTCTATTTAGATTTTTGGGTAAATGTTAGAACCTTATGAAAACAAAAATTGGTTTGTACAAAATATCTAAATTCATGGCAGTGTAAGTAATACACTGGAGGACAGTAATACTGAATAGTGCTTATCCAAAGTCTTCTTACATTTCAAAATGATTCTAAACTAACATTGTATACCAGTAAAAGACATTATTCTGTAGACTCTTCAAACGATGAATGACCAGTGGTTTGACCTTTCCAGCAACTTCAAACATAATAGCTTTTGAACATTGAAAATACATATCCTGACTAAAAGTGCGTAAGTTAAAAATGTCCTTCAGTGCTGAATGGCCCAGATGTGGGTGGGACCATGGGGCAGAGGGACCATGAGGGAAATCATATGGCATTATGAGAATGGTGCCTGGGCTTTCTCCATCAAAGAATTTAAAAGACAGGTGTGGATATTGCAGTTGTGTGTGCTGTGATTTGCTATTTTTGCCACTTAACAAAGGTTGGTGGAAGAAAAATATTAAGGTTTTTCTTGTTGTGTGCCAAATTTTTGCTGTGGTGCTAAACTGAACGCAAGGCCAAGGTCAGATTTATTTATATAGTGCTTTAATAGGCAAAGGAGGTTTGTGCCCAAATGCTTTACAAAAAACATAATTTTGGAAAAGATTTTCACAAGGCGGAGTACTTGAACTCATGTCAGAGATCATTGTTGGGTTAGGCAAGGAAGTAAAAGTAAATAAGTTTTAAAAGAAAAAAAATAGAGGCTTGGTTGTCACAGTAATCAATTCTCAAGGAAATTAAAACATGGGGGACTTTCTCTAAGTCTTTAGTGTTAGGGAGGTCTTTATCTTAGATATCTTTCTAAGCTGGTGGAAGCAAGATTTGATAACTGTGTTAACCTCCTTGTTAAATCTCAGAGCGTTGTTGAATAGTATTCAAAGGTTTTTTGCATAGGGTTTAACCAGATACATGGTTTATTGACTGGGCAATGAGGCAAGAGGAATGTGGGGGTCTAGAACAATATGATCACAGTTTTATTTTCATTTAATTGAAGACAGTTACTAGCCACCCCTCCTTCAATATCATCTAGTCATTCAGTGAGGGTAGTGGGTCCAGCCTAGTCACTGGGTTGGATGGGAAGGTACAGTTGTGTGTCATCTGCATAGCAATGAAATGAGATGTTGTCGTTCTAAATATTCTTGCCTACTGAAAGCATATAAATAGAAAATTGGAGGGGACCAAGGACAGAGCCTTGAGGGACTCCACGTGAGAGGTGCATGGGGGTAGAGAATTTGGGGCTTGCAAGTTAAGTTACAGATCAAAAAGAAAATAATTCTCTTAATCAGTGTAGCAGATATCCTGACTTTTAGTCGCTAGCATAGATCAAGCTCCAAAAAAAAAAAAAAAAGGATTAGATCCTTCTTGCCTGATAAATGTCCAGTTCTTTCAAACTGTGTTCTCCTAGTTTGTAATGCAGGTGTTTTGTCAAAGATTTGCATTCCACAAAATCAGAAGATATAAAACAATTTTTATTACAAGCAGATTTGCATTCCCGATGACTCAAATTGATCTATGTCAAAGATTAGGTGCTTCCCTCATTAACCAAGTAGTTTTTTAAATGTTATTTATTTATTAATTTTTAACATAATTTACGTCCTTGTAGGTTTAGTTGGTTGCATGGAATCAAGACAAATAGTTTGCTCTGTCTTTCTTAGTTTATAACAGATTTCAAAGATTTATCATTGCACAGTGCATTGAAAAGGCATTGTGACTTCTTTTTTATTGTGTTTTATTTATTTATTTATTTATTTCATTTTTTTCGCTGTCTTTGGTGGCACAGCAATTTCACTTTTGCATTGTTCATAACTTGGAAAGATCAAATTACAGATAGTATCCCAAATGTTGATGTAGTCAAATACTGCAACATGTACTTTAAGTTGTACATATGCATTCATGAAAATTCTGCATGACTTACTTCCTTAGTAGGATGACTTACCCCCTTAGTGGTGAGAGTTCTTTTATTGTGTATAAAACAAAGGTTTTAACACTTTATTCATTAAAGCACTGATCGATGAAGACAATATACTCCTCTTACTCACAGACAGAGGAGCTGACAGGCTTAGACCAAAGAAACATGGACGAACTGTCATGAGTTTTACAACAAGTAGAATTTTTCAAATTTGATTAGAGTAATAGATGGCAAGCACAAACTCTCACAAACCCAGACAAATCTGGATGTGGAAGTCTCATTGTAGATTATCATGATTTATCAAGGTTATTCAATATTTTTTCAATTATGTATATGTGTATATACAGTACATAGCTTTAATACAGTAGTGGCTAAAATGGACAAACTTACTCTTTGTCAAGCTCATATCTCTTTGTTGTGTATTACAAAACTGAGATAGAGACGAAGCAATTAATTCATTAAATTCAAAAAGCACCATGCAATATGGAGGCTGCTGTGTGTTAAGAATAGGTGTTGCAGTTCTCTCAAAGATCCAGACCTCAGTCTCACTTCACAATCCATGGACCATGGCCCAAATTTACAAGCTACACTTGCATTGTTCTGTAAAGCATTGTGTGAGAGCAAGCTGTGTGCTTGCATGCACACTTATGTGATATATTTGTATGTTTTTATCTGCAGTTGTGTGGTCAGACAGAACTTGACAAACATCTGACGGTGTTCTAAGCTAAAGCAGCATGAGTTCATGGTTCCTGGAATGATCAAACGGCTCTACAGCTCTGTCTTTGCCAAAGCTCACATGCAACATGTGGAGGGGCAAAAAAGGAGAACCAAGGCATATTGCAGCACTGTATATCCTTAGTAAAAGTTTTTCATCCCCTGGTTGAATCACTGTGCTTTTATATCAGTGTGATTGACAGCCACAAGAGCCTTATGAACACCTGGCTCTGTCAAAAGGATGTACATTTCACAGCCTAGTCTTTGTGCAGCTTTGCCCAGCAACAAGGCTGAGAAGGAATCACACAGAGAGAAGACTCTGTGGACTGATCCTAACCATCTTTCACCTCTCCACTGCACCACAGAGGCTCATAGAGAGAGTGACAGCAGTTGCGTGCATGTGTGTGCATATGTGAAGGTAGATTGTGTGTGTACTATTAACAAAATGTGTGTGTGTTTCTACAGCCTTTGACCGGAGATTCGTGTGTATTACAGGCGATGTATGTGTCTGATTGTGTGTGCATGTTGAAGCTGTGGTAGACATGCCGTAGATGTGAGAAGGTACAGATGAAGGACACGTGAGGGAGAATGAGGGAGGCGACAGTGAGAGAGAAAGTTGGTAGGGGTTTATAATGGGGCACAGCAGACACCAGGCCCTGGCCCTAATTGATCTCTGGGTAATGCAGAGGGCCCAGCCTCGGGGGCCACTGGAGGGGTCATTAGGATGCAAATATAACAGTGTGTACTCGCTAGACAGACACACTGACAAAGGAGGGAGTGATGGAAAGTAGAGGGTCAGGGGAAACAGATACCCGGAGTCTGCCTCTTTCTGTCATTCACCTTCTGATCTTTCTGGTCCCCCTTATTGTCCATTACTTGCTGTATAATATATTGTAAGTTTTTCTTTTGTCCTTATCTAAATATGCTGCTCCTTTGGCCAGGTCGACCACATTCCAGATTCTTACTCACACCGAACCAACTAGATATATTTTATTAAAATAAAATAGACAATAACTAGCAGGTGGTGGGGTCCGAGGACTAATAGGAAATGCATATAGGGCATTACAAGTGGATACTCGAATGTCACATATTGCCATGGCCTTGTTGCATTTTTACTAGATTTTGGAGTTGGATGTATTTGATTCCTGTCACACATCCTACATAAAAATCAGCTGTGGTTCATTTGTCACATGTTCCACGGCCTAAAATTAATATGTTTAAAAGAGGAGGCAAAAGTTTTGAGACCAGCTAAAAAAAAAAATTGCCAGACTTTTGGACACCACTGCACTTTTAAAAATAAATGATGGAATTAAATTGAACAAGTGTTGCATTGGCAACCAGATGTTTGAATAGATATGTACAATTTTGGAATTGAATTTGGAACATTGGTTTGGAAATGAAGGACGAGAAGATAAAAAATGCTGATAAATATGCATATCAGAACCAACATTTCTTTGGGGACAGACCCAGCATTGCTTTGTCACTTATGCTTATCGTGTTTATACTAAAAAGCCAATCATGCCCTTCCACTGAAACAAACCTGGACCTCTGCCCTTTTCAGGATGCATGCTGGTTATCCAAATGCTGGTGTCCTGCCCCTTGTACACGTGTCTCTCATTATTTGTCTTTTTCATGTCTCCATTTTTTAAGACAAAAGCTGAGGATATCCGTGGCAGGGGTTGGGGGCTGGGGGCCAGCAAGAGTGGGGATCGTTTTTTCATTCTCCCCTAATTGACGTGAACAGTTCTTTTGACCCTAATTAGCGCTCTGTAATCTCTCATTTGCATATCACAAAGGCAACAGCATTTGCATATTTGTAAACGAGATGGGCTCTGCATCTGCATGCGTTCCCTTGTTTCCTTGCCTTTCTTCTTTGCCCCTCGCCTTTCTCCCTGTCTCTCTCTCTCTCTCTCTCTCTCTCTCTCTCTCTCTCTCTCTCTGGTTCACCATCTCTCTCCCTTTCTCTCTCTCACACATGGGTCCAGTGCCAGAAAGTGGCAGCGACAACAGGGGCAACATGCAGACAGGGACAAGAGGCAGGCACTGGTTGCCTGGCACGCGCCCTGGCACGGGCACTGACAAGGAGAAAATGTGGCAAAGAGGAAGGGAAAGCAAGTTTGAAAGAGTTTTTCGGTGGAGGGAAATTGGAGAGAATATGAGAGAAAACAGGAAAATTAGGGCATAAAAGACCTGCTAGTCAGAAACATAATTGAGTTTTAGGCAGACTGATGATGGAGAGAAGTGTGGTGATAAAGGGGTGAAAAGTTGTCATAAAATGAAGGACGGAGAGGGGGGATTAGGAGAGGAAGTGAGGAGGAAAAGCTGAGGCACCAATATACCCCATGCAAATCACTGCCTTGACATCTAGCTTCTGCCCACTAGTATTTTGAGATGGTAAACCTGCCTCCCTTTCTTAATGTCTTTATCTAGCTTGAATAGATCTGTTCTCCTGGAGGCTTCTCTCATCTGTTATCCCTACGATGTTGTCACTCCCACAAAGAAAAAGAGTTGCAACCAACCAAACAAACAAGAAGAAGAAGATGAAGTGCTCACAGACTGGTACTCACACTATCTCAGTGTCATCATCTTCATTTCCCCTCTTTTTCTTTCCTCCCCTTTTGAAAAAATACATTACAAACACGAGTCTTCTCATGTAGCTGTTTGTTTTACAACACTCATTATTGGTAATCACTACCACTTAGTGCCAGTTGTTGTAAGTCACTATTGACGTCTTGGAAAACAGCCATATCAAATTGGCTGTTTGTGTTTTGCTTTCTCCTTTAATTTCCACAATAAATTCATTGCTTGTTCAAGATGCTCCGTGTCTTACAAGGTCACCCCATCGATCAAGATGTCTGCATCCCAAGGTGACATCATGGAGCTCTTCCAGGGATCACTCAGCTGCATTTGGCCCAAACTAAGGGTGTCTGGTTATCTTAAAATTCACTTTTTTTTTCAGTGAGATCCCTCCTTTCTGTCAGTGTTGTTGTTCACTACTCTCTAGTAATACCTGTATGATTTCACATCCCAAAATCACCCTTCCCTGACTTTTTTTTTTTTTTTTTCCATAATAGAGGCTGACATCGGTGTGCCTACAGGTATACTGACATCTCTTTCTCTCTCTACCTTGCTCTCCCTCTGACCGCTCTCCTCCTCCCCTTGTCAGTCCTGACCCCAGCGACGCAGCGCTCTATTACTATGGTAATGGGGGCTAATTGAATGGCCGAGGTGTAATGGAGAAGACAACACAGCCTACATTATGATAAGGAGCCTAGACAATAGCCCCACGTCCAGGGTCACCACTCACCAATAAGGTGGGCTTAAAGGGGGATAGATGTCCTTCTTGCCCCCTCTCCCTGTCATCTCCACCATCTCTGCTTGTGTTTGCTGCTGACTCTCTCATCCTCTCCCACCCTCTTTTCACTCTTTGAAGGCTTTGAATCTCAACCCCAGTGCTTATGATGCAGGATTTTCATGGAGTCTTTTTTTGCAAGGGTCAAGGTGTAGGCACAAATATAGCATGTAGGTAGCTACTATAGGTTGGAGATGTGTGTTTCGGCTTTGTCTCATGGTGGGCGGGGAGGTGGATATCCGCCTAGGCAGGTATGATGAAAAATGTAATGGGGACGAATCATTGTTTTCCACCCCAGCTGCCGCGACGCCAGGGTGCTGGGGAAGTGAGCAGGCATTCATTTGCTCGAGTCCTCTAATGTATTCAACAGGGAAAGGTACTCTGTCAAACGTGAAAGCGATGGGGTCCGCTTCTATAGCCTTTTTTGCATATGTGAGATCATCTCCTTATTGCAGTGTTTTGGGACAATGTAGTTCTAAACGTAGCGCTTTTACCATTTTGACCACTTTAAATATTCACTTGGAATATAGACATGCCATCAATGAAAGCATTGAAATAAGCAACCTCATATTGCAGGAGAGGAATGAAAGAAACAAAAATCTGTGGCAAACTTTCTATTTCAGATATGATTTAGAAAACAATTAGAAAACAATTAGATCAACATTCAAAGTGGAACTTTTGAATTTGGTGCTGGTCTACCGTCTCAGGAAGAGCTGCAGTTTAGAAACGAAAGCAGGTTAATGGTAATTTTGGTTCTTAAACAGCTTCCATTAGGGTTTCCTCTGGCAAAGGAGAACAATTCACTTAGAAATTTCATTTACTGAATAACATTAAAGAAGGAACACGGAAGGGAGAAAGTGCAGCTTCCTTTGATTTTGTTTATGATCTGGAAATTGCATCTCCTTTGCAATTAGCCCAGTGTGTGAGTCTGTGTTTTTATGTGTACTTAAACAGATAAAAGAAGAAGGTGAGAGATCAGAGAACGGGGTGTTCAAGCGTTCTTAGACCCAGTTGCTATCAAGCAGGTACTTATTGGTCTCCTTTGTTTGTCAGATAACAAACTTGACCACCATCACCCCCACCGTCTGCAGCCTTAGCTGTAAAGGTGATGAATAAATGTTATTCACAGCTGATGCTCAGGGCTTGCACAGAAAGAGGTCAAATGTTTAAAAAACAAAAAAATCTTTATTCTTTTAAGGATTAACTGAACATTTACTAAGTAAACAGTATTTACTATTTACTACAATAAAAACATATAATCCATGGTCATGTGCATTGAAAAATAAATAACAGATAAAGATCAATCTAGAGCAGTTAATTAAACTAGGTGAACTGATCCAGGACCAATGTGCAGTAGCTGTGCTTTTTGTCACATTGGGGCAGCAGCAGTGAGGCAACAAACACTGCCGTCTTTCAGATCGATGCCGTGCCGCCTTAAATGTTTGCTCAGATTTGATGTGCAATCTGACTTGCAGCTAATTAACTTCCCACTTACTTTGCACTCTGCCTTGTCGTCGTTTTTATTTTCTAAAGTGAATTCACACTTTTGACCGTTCTTCAACATACTGTTGTGATGTTAGCCATGCATGCTAGCTTGTATCTAAATAGAGGACATGCTGTTGTATTGATGCGTGATGTAGTCATGTAGACAGGTCCTGGCAGATAGCTATGTACGTCCTTGCAAATATGTTGGAGCCGATAAGAAGAATCGAAAATCAATTTTTTAAAGGGGTTCCCGGTTCTTGGCATTTCGGAACTGGGTTCTCGATTCCCATCCCTATACATCAGTGCAGGTCTGATGGACCACAAAGGGAGTTCTCAATTTCTCCCAGCTCCGCCCTCTGGTGTTGCACCATTGTTGAGAGATCAGATGTCTCAGGGCAGATTCATGACTAAAACAGTATGTACACACAAAATCAAAAATTCGCACACACTTCCTTTTTGTCAGATTTATAAAGCCGTATGTAAGTCTGGTTCTGTTTTATAAATCTCGGTCATTGTGGAACTGCACAAGCCCTATTTCCACTCCTACAGTTTGCCATATATGTAGTGTCGAAGCATCTTTAATGTACGTTTGCGCATTGATACTAGTGCCGGCTTCATCGCTCATTAGACCTGTCAGTGGGAAGAACCAATTGTGTCACATTGGCGAGGTTCTCCAACAGCATCAGAGCAGCTACCATTACACTCAATCATTACGCGCAGCTGCGGCTATTTACAGCACCTGTATCCTTAATTTATCACACTTATCTGTAAACCATCATCGTGGTGATATCGCATTCATCATTATTAAATGTCAGAAACGTGATCGATGATTAATTTATAGAGCCCGTATTGAAACAGACTTTACAAAGCAGGTTACATTAACATTACAAGATGACTGACGGGGAAATAACAGCACACATAGATAAATAAAAAGGTAAATAAAAAGGAGAACAAAGTTCATCACTCAAACATTTATTTTAAATGAACCTTATAAATGAATCGATATCTTACAGATTGGTATGTAGATTTCAAAACAAATAACACAATGCATTGTTTTTGTTTATACCCATTGTTATACTGTGCATACACATTGTTTTGAGCTGTTTTCAGTTCTGTATTTTGGTCACTTGATGAACTCCTGTCTCCATTACTTCTTAAATTCTACCAAACAGGAACCATCTTTGGCTATTGATTTTGTCTCATTTGTGCTTAGTCATTTTTGTTTGCACTGATTGGTCAGTCACCTGCCATTATTGGTATTAGTATTATTATTAGTCATATGTCTCATCTTATCAACTCATTCCTCACACAGAACAAATTCATGGTGGGTAAGTGACGATAGTCTCTGAAATCAGACACTCCAACAGTGTTTTCAGGTAGATAATAATAGTGACGTTTAATGTCAATTAAAAAATATCTCTGTGAATGAATAAACTTGCCTGGATTGTATTTGTTTACAGGCAACGATTGCTTCTTTACAGCTACGTCCCATTTCTCTCTGGGAAAAAAAAGTGTTTTCCCTCAGTGACAGAATCACTGCTTGAATCTACAACTGTTTACTCTGAGTCTTCCTCCTCTCGACCCACACCTCGTCTCCCTTCCTCCCTCCTCAACCCCCTACGCCCTCTGCCAGTATGCCTCTCACCTTTAGCCACACTCCCGCACTTTGTTGATATGAAACTCCCCGACCTGAGAGACCCAGCGGCCATGCATAAAACATGTCATACAGTGCTCGCACTGCTATTCAGGGCTAACCATGTTTTCCTTTAGCATTTATACAAAGTGCTATCTTCTTTGACTTTTCAAACCCACAGAAAGAACTTTCAGAAGTTGGGCTCTGCTTTGGCTTTTGGAGCCTTGAAAGGTGAGCTAGAGAAAGGGAAAGGGAGAGTGTGAAATAATGACAGAGAGGTGGACAGAGGGTGGTCTCTTTAAAAACAGCACCCGACACACACACCTTTACACACATACACATACTAGGTCTGGTTCGAACCCCTGCTTCATCTCAGCAGCAGGGTCAAGCGGGCTGCACTTCCCAATCTCAGCACTACCTCAGTGAGCAGAGCATCAGTGAGGAAAAACAGAGAAACAGAGAAAAAAAGGGACAGAAAGAGTGAAGGCAAAGAGAGAGAGAGAAAGAGAGAGAGACATGGAGGGAAGATGGGGAATGGAAAGAAGAGAGAGAGAGCCAGGAAGCCATTTGAAGCCATCTCCTGTCGGAGGTCTGGGCATCCTCCACCTCTCTCCTTCATTCTCCACCTCCTCCTCCTCCTCTTCATCGTGTTGTTGCTGTGTTTTCCACCCCTGCTGAGGGCCCACTCGCGCCCCCCTGCCTCAACCCCATATTGGATCTCAGTAGGCATTTTGTGCTTTTAAATGAATAGGCAAATGAGAAACAGGGTCCAATCGAAGGAGAGTTAGGGCGGGTAGGGGTAGAAGAGGGGGAAACAAGTAGCAGGGGAGCGGAGGCAATCGGGTCTTTGGGCGGAAACACAAGCCCCCACCTATCACCCTAAACACTCCACACACATGCATGCACATGCACATACACACACACACACACACACACACACACACACACACACACACACACACACACACACACACACACAGACACACACCCAAATGTCAGGGGTGGCAAAGAGCCTCGGGGAAGGCACCTCATTTCAATATGGCCTCCTGCCGAGTGCCCCTGATGCAGCGACCGGGAGACCCCCGCTCAGAGACCCACTGATCTGTAATAAAAGCTGCCCCTGCATCCTCGCCATCCTCTTCCAACTTCAAAATCCAATTCCAACTCCTCCAAATTACTTATTGGTCTTTTTTCTCTCGGTACACTGCACCTTCATGTACTAGGACACATTTGTTTGAGGTTGCACCTTTGCTCGATATGCACTTTTTTTTTTAAATACACCTATAAAGCAGGATTCCAATTTATTACAAATTTGGTTTTATTGTAATGGTTTTGGCTATTTTTTTTCTTGGTGGTAGAAAGCACCAAAGCTTATGTTAAAGAGATTACATAAATACAGACACATACTGTATGTATAAAAATGAGAACTGAATTATAAAGAGAGGACAGAGTGAAATTAAGGACGGGAGCACAAAGACGTAAACGTTAGAGCAGCAAGGTGAGCCGCCGTGCACCCATGCGATGGTGGTTTGGCGGAACCGGTACAGGGGTCTCCAATAAGGTCCGTTGAAATATTAATCCTTTCCCCTCCTACAGCTGGAATGTGACACACACACACACACACACACACACACACACACACACACACACACTTGCATCAACACACACAGTAGCTCCCAATGGCTCACCAAGCCTGCAGAGGGCCCTGAAATATTAATGTACAAAGTAAATTAAAGCTGCAACAAAAAGAGATAGGGTTTTCTCTTTCTCTTCCTGTATATCTGACTGTCTATTCTTTATGACTAGTTGAGGGGGTGGCAGTCAGTGCAAGGGAGGAATAAGAGAGGGAGTGGGTGGATGAACGGGGGGGGGGTGAGGAAGGTGGGTGGCAGATGAAGAGAGTGCGACACCGACATGTCTAATGACTAAAGGCGTAGAGAGGTATGAGCTATTACGGCTTTGGACGGTCTTCAGAACTCACAGATCTAGGTGAGACAAGGGAAATTGATAAGTAAGGCACATGAGAAAGAGAGTGAGAACATGAAAATAATGGTATGAAGACACTTGAAGGGAAAGGAGAAAAAGAAGTTGAGGGAGAAGTCAAAAAAGGGCACAAGTTACAGCAGTATTATTCTGAAAGGGTCGGGGTCATGTATGCCAGAGGTGAGGAACAGGGAGTGCATTGACACAGGCTTGTTTGCATGGATATGCATACCTTGCCAGCTTGCTCGTGAATGTTGTCCCTCCTGCCTGTAATAGAGCTATGTGATGAGACGGGTGAGAGGTGAGCAGCGACCTTAGACCCACATACTGGCCCCTCACTCCTTTAAACTTTGACTGGCAGCTCAGCAGACTTCTGCTGTATGTTTTAGAGAACATGTTCACACACACACACCTGCACAGAGGTGCATGCACACTCAGAAACACACACTTGTTAAAGAATCTACAAGGCCGATCATGACACACAAGCATAAAGACACTTTTCTCTGATACATATAAACTCGAACACACTCGAGATGAGATCTTTCACTCATAGAGTTTTCTGTTTCCAAACAAATACACACACATACCATGGTTTTCAGGTCTTTTTGTACATTTCCATATCTGCTTGCATGTACAGTATCAGCTAATCAAACATTACAAAAAGTACCAATCTTCAGACATGTTCACACAGCACAAAGACTCATCCTGAAAGCCCCTAATTGCCACCTGATCAAACACTTGCATATAGACATTGATATGTTTCATAAATCTTTCTCTGCCTCGTTCTCCGTAACACACACACACACACACACACACACACACACACACACACACACACACACACACACACACACACACACACACACTGAGCAGCAGCAGCAGCAGCACAGACTTTATCTCCACCATCAATTTCCGCTTTCTGCATATGGCTGGAGCTGCTTATGCATGTGCCACGGAGCTGTACTTTATCAAAGGGCCCGTCCTGGGCTTGGGGCCATGCATTATTAAACACAAGCGCACACACACACACACACACACACACACACACACACACACACACACACACACACACACACACACACACACACACACACACACACACACACACACTAACTAGGAAAGGGCTTGTTGTAAGGCCTGGCCAGACAGGTACACACACAGACATACACACTCACACTGCAGTATTTGCAAACCCCGTAGACCAGGTGATAGAGGGCACAACTGGAGCTTATTCAGAAATTCAGTCAGACACACAGAAGCTATCACACACACAGATACGCAAATGTGTACATACAACATAAAATGAAACCTGGCTTTGCAGGAGGCATCACGGAGGTACACTGGAGAACTATCTGTTTAATAGTATTTTGATTTGGAAAAATAAGTAAATTTCTTTCATTAATGGACTTTCACATTTCTACAGTTCTGATGTACTAAAATCCTATATTCATGTTCCATGTTATGCTCGAGTGCATTTATTTGATAGCCATAGTTAGTAGTTAAATTGTAGACTAGCATTCTACACGCAAAACACACTAAAATGATCAGTTGTTATGGATTAAACTACCCAACAATATATATATATATATATATAGATTAGTTCCTATTTACGTTCAACATTGAAAAGGGCCTTTTTGCATAATACATACCAATACCAACATTTGTATTTCTGGGGTTTAAAAAAAATCAGATAATGATATATTGTATATAAATATAAATTTTCCTTACACAACCAATACCTTAAATTAACATTTTTGGTAAGGTTCCATTAAAATATATGTAGTTTTTAACAATTGGTACCAAGAAATGTGCTGGGACGTACATATTGCAGTTGAAAACCAGTTACCAATATATCTGCAATAGTAATGCATTTTGGTGGTGTTGCTTTTACTTAAGGAAAACAGAGCTTTTTTGCACTATTGTTTTTCTAGCAAAAGAAAGGCCAAAATTCCACATAGTTCGGACACCCTCGCTTGTTGCACCATGAGCAGCTGTGATCGAAGCCTGTAGCGCAACATGGCATGAGCAGGTTTCTAAACAAGAAAACGTGGCTGCTTTATGTCACGAAACATTTTATAGATCTTCAAATAAAAACACACAGAAGCGAAACACACATACACACACACACACACACACACTTTCTCAGTCTCTGTGCTGAGCCTGGCTGCTCACCAGGGTAATGTACCCTGTCGCTCTGCAGAAAGTGAATTTGACAAATTGAGCCTCAAGTTTTCTTTACATGGATCTGAACTAGTTTTTAAAAACACTTTCCCTTCCAGTCTCTGCTGTGAAACAAAAAAAAAAGAAGAGAATCTTTCGTTCCTAAACACAGCCCGGATTTGTCAAATGGTAAGATTTTGACATGTATGGCACACGAGTGGGTCTTCACGAACGAAATGGAACTTGTATAGTAGAAATTCTTGTGACACAGACTCCGGTCTGGTGTCTGCCTTCGGATTAAATGGCTGATGAATTTTCCTCTAATGGCAGAATAAGTACAGGAGAAACCAAGGCTGTGCTGGCCGTTACTGCATGCTTGCATCAGCCATTTATTACAGCCCCATTAACACTGAAATATAGTGTGATATGTGCCTCTGTCTTTAACAGGTGTGAGAGTCAGCCAAGGTAACCAGCTGCTGGGTCGCCCCCTCTCTCACCTCCCTCACCTCCCTCACCCCCTCTGTCTGAAAGAAACTGGAACACTTACAGCGTTAGTGGCAGGAAGTACCACAGGTGTATCTATATGTGTGTGTGTGTGTGTGTGTGTGCGTGCGTGTGTGTGTGTGTGTGTGTGTGTGTGTGTGTGTGTGTGTTTTGTGATAACATACCCAGCCTCACCCAAACACTGACATGCCTAGCAGGTGTGTGAGGAGACTCTTGTGATCTTGGAGACCTTTCAAAGTTTGATACGCTGTGATTGGAATTTGATTTATGGCTCGACTGGTGGATCTCTATATCAGCTGGAAGAAAAGCTGCTTTGCACCCATCTTAGCTGAAGAAAGAATTCTAACAAAGAAGCAGGCGAGTTCTTGGAAATAGCTATCATGAAAGGAAAATACCGCCTTTTCACCACCTGGACCATATTTTTTTTGTTGTTGTAGCAGTCATTCTCGCCAGTTGTAATAACATTTTACTCACCGACCTTATTGTTGCACACATCAAACTTGATTTTGCCAACTTTCCTCCTGGTTCAAGTTTCTGCTGTATTGTGCATGTTCACATGAAGGAATATTACACATATTTCAATTGCATTCATTTTCACTTTCTGGTGAGCAAAATGGAGAATAGTGTTGGTTCAGGGAAAGCACTGAAGTCACGTTTGCATAAGCTGATTGGCATCAGCTGTTTCATTCATGCTGCACCATCAGTGGCTCATTCTCCAGCTGCTCGGCTACCAGCTGACTTGTAAAGCCCAGTCATATTCATACAGATCCACAGCCTCATATAACATGACACTTTTCACTTTTATGTGTGTCTTTTGTGTTTTTATTTTACTTTGTCTTTTTCATTCCTTTATTGTGAAGCTCTTGGTATTGTTGACTTTGCTGCGATCTAAAGTTCATGCATGTGTTTGTTAGAGAGATTCGTTCTCCCAGCAGAATCCTTTTGCTGCTCAGATTCTTTGAGTACTACCTCAAAGAGCAGAAGCTTCTCCAGCAAAACTACCTGTAAAACCATTCGCTATAAACGGTGAATTCCTTGATGCAAGTGTCTCTCACTGAACAGTAACCTGTGTTCATTCAACTCCTTATGTTCCTGCTTGTCTCTGTTGTAGCACCACCTCAGTAATAAACGTGGTCAGTAAAATGTTTTTATAATAGAAATGGTAACTAAAACTATGAATATACAGGTTGCAGAGAAAAAAAGGAAAACTTAATTTTCTTTTAGGGATCTATAATCACTATTGTCCTGAGCGTATTTGAGAGGTGAGTTTAAAACCTTAGATATAGTGTTGTATATACAGTCTACATACAGCAGAAAAGAAGTTTGTCTTTTCTATATGTCTGGCTGTTTTTGAGATACATTTAGTGATAAATTTCTCTTTGACCTGCAGAAATGACAGTCACTCTACTCCTGTCACAGACGCATCTTCTCCACATCCAGTGCTTTGTTATATGACTCCACAAAGGGGCTGGATTGCATTAATATTTAGGACTTTGCTAGCACCATAACAGGTGGAAGTATTAGGTATACTGATGCGCTCATATTGTCGCCATCCAACTCTGACCCCAACAGCACAGACATGAGAGAAAGTAGGTGCGGTGCAGAGGGGTGGAGAGCTGTAGACCAGTGTGTATCGGTCATCAAGGTGACTGAAGCGCAGAAAGGGCAGCGGATGACCGCTGTGTTCTCCACCCTGCATGTCTGTCACACCTCCGACCACCATTGAGACCATACCCTTTGCAAATAAGGAGCACGGAGGCGGTGGGCAAAATGCATGAGCTGTGATGGGGAATGTGAGAAGTAGAGGAGAAGCAGAGATGGAGGGGCACACAACACCCTCCAAACAGGTCATGTATATTCAGGAAGTGAACTGACTGCAAAGGCTTCTAAACCTTTCCATGTTCAAGAATGAGTTGTGGACATTTTCTTGTGTCCCTCCACAGCAGGAACACTAAGAAGGATATTTTGTAGGTTACGACCCAAACTGAGATCAGTGTCCTCTATTGCAAAGTCAAAGAGAGCAGGGATATACAGGAGTTGATAGGAAGCACTCGCATTCTTTATCAAGCCCCATCTTCTCTGCAGTGATGAACAACTACAGATGGTTCGAGTTGAACACTTCAAGTAAGGTTCACAGAGGTTGTTAAATTTGGCATTCATTCACTGTTTGTAGCTGTTAGCCAAGGGCTGGACTGCTGGGATGCGTCTATGACCTGTGGCATCATGTAATGTGTTTGACAAGCATTTCCGCCCTGCAAGGCCCAGCATGATGTACGACTGCCAGCTCTGGCTAGCTCTGGCTCATCCCTATCTGGGGTGATGCTGGCTCAGTTTCCTCTCTGGATCCCTGGCCAAATTTTCCCCACCAGCTCTATGAGCTTTGAATAATATAATCGGACAGGTAATCACCTCGAGCATTTGCGATACCTTGAATGTGAAAAGATAAAAACAGAAAAAAACCACATATTGATAGTGTTTTAGTTATTCTTGATAATTGTTTTCAAGGTGTCTCTCAGCAGTCACAGCTCATGGGTGACAGGCTGGAAGAGCAGTCTAGCACATTCTGTCTGCCTCATTGCACCCGCGCTCGGCCGCAACATGCTTGCTTACCCCAACAAAATGAAAAATCAATACATGTCTCCCATCTCCCCCATCTTTTGCAGGACAATTCACCCTGACACCATGATCTCTCAGTGAGAGTAATATTATTTCCACTAGGTTGGGCAAGAGGTAAGAGACACATTTTTCAATAGGCAAGCAGGACACCTCTGAAGGCACCTCCCTGCCAGTGGCCAATAAAGTCAAGTGGAGGCCATCGAACAAATAAATAGTTGTGGCAGGTTTAGGGTCTTTAAGGGCTTGATGAAAAAATCCTGGTATTTTTTACTGTTGGTTATAAAAAACTATGTCAAAGTTAAAATTTCAACACAAGTACACATATTACACAAACATTTTAGTGTAATATGAACTTAATCTATTAATTAAAGGTGAAGTTAGAATCTACAATCTAGTGATTGGATTATTTCAGGGTTACGGGACTGTAATGCTGCTGGAGGTCGGTTTTAATTTCAGAGTAAAAGCAACCAAAAAGAGATCTTTTTAAAATGTTCCAGTTTCTATTTTCATATAAGACTCTGACATCCTTCTGCCAAAAATAAGGTCTTAAATGTATAAAATATGAAAGCAAGCAAACCCACTTCCCTCTCATACAGTTTTCTTGAGGTTTTCCTTCGGCTTCTGTTGCATTCCTCCCATTTCCCCAACATGCCATAACTCAGAGCCAGAGACACAGACTTCCTGCTTAGGTGTCGCGCTTTGAGCTTTCTCAAACACGGCCATGTTTTAATGTATTAAAATACACTCTGTCAGCACATTTCAGAAATTATGGGCTAGATTAAACGGCAACTTTGACCCACCTGTCAGAAGATACAAGCTTTTTTGCTGAGAGAGATTAATGCTTTGCTCCAACATTTTCTCCTGAACCCCCCAGAATGTTAATCAGAGCCCAAGAGCAGCAGTAGGGAGATTGGTCATTAGGTGAGGTGGAACACATTGATTTTTAATTTTGACATGCAAATTTGTTTGCCACCCTATTTGTACAGTAAGCTGACCTGCTTGGTTTCTTCTCAGCACTTCTAAGCATCATGGGATACTTTGTTTCAAAGTGAGTGATTAGTTTACTTTCCTGGCAAGTTGTGTGAAGGCGGTCCAGTGGTAGCTGTGCTAGTTCTTTTTTCCTATTTAGAAAACAAAAATTTCAAACTTGACATGACTTGACTTTATATCCTAACAACTTTATATCCACACAACACAAAATCATTAAAAAAAAACTAACAAAAAATCAAAACTCAGCATTTCATAAAACGAAACAAACAAAAAAACTCACAAAACTGAACCTTCACAAAACGAAATTTCATGAAAAAATAATCAAGTCTAAACAACATTATTTTCCACAAAACTAATTAGCACGACATACCATGATATTTCACTAAATCATTTCATCTTTTATTGTAGCATATACCGACTTTTGATACGAGCATGCAGAGATATAGCATAGTGTTATGCTTATCTACACACTGAATCTGAAAAATGAAACTCCAGATAAAATAAGCTTAATTAGAAAGTAAAGCAGAGACTCATGTTTTCATGTAAAACTATTTTTTAAAACCTTTTTTGTTGAGAATTGGCAAAAACAGGCCAAATTGTTACATAAGGTATGATTTGCATTATTTTAGGTTTTCAACCAAAGTTTGTCAAAACCAGTTACAAAAGGTCACGTTGTGTAGAACTTGAAACAACAATCCTTTTGAGTTTTGTGAGAGAATTGTCTGACAGACAAGAAAGACCACAGAGGAAGTCATTAGGTCACAAACCTAACCTTATGCCTCAACGGGTCATTCCTTGCCTTCAGTACTTCTTGAAACATGTGGACAGCAATCGATGCAGGCTGAGGAGGTGGCCATGTTTCTGACCTCTAATCCCCACCTCCTTAACAGGACTGAGAAATGGGCCTGGAGGCAAGCAGGGATCAGGCCCCTCAGGAGGAGAGTACCAGTGAGAGGAATAAACAAGAGCACGGGGGGAAGAAAACACACAATGTTAGCAGTGTGGAGGGGAGGGAAAGGCGATATAAAGGGATGTTATATGGATGAGAATGGGTTATACCCGAGGCTCAGCTCCAATTGATCCATTCACCTTCCTTCACACCTCTGGCATCACTGCTACTGCTGCTGCAAAACACCTGCTCTGTGCAAGTTTTGTCTTTGACTTTCTTCAACATTGACCTCCTCATCTACATCTGTTTGACTGACCTGTGTCGCTCCCACTGTCGGAGGATTACCTGAAAGGTTGTGAGGTCACTGATTAGTACAGGTTCCTCCTTTAACTTAACTACTCCTGAACCCATCTCACTTCCTCCAGCCCTCGGCGAGCCTCCGCTTGCTTCGCTGCATGGCCGGATGAGTCGCGGCTGCCACTTTGATCATTGCTTAGGAGCACGTTAGCCATATCAGTAAGAAGATAACTCACAAAACCCGTACTCTGTCAAGAGTGCGTCACAAATTTAGCTCGGCACGCTAGAGCGCCTGTGGCACTGTCAGGCAGAATTAGAAAAAATTAAGACATCCATCCCAGAGACATCCAGTAGAAAGACAGAAACAGAGACAGGCACCAGTAGATTGACATATTTGCCACATATTCATTTGAGCATGTTCATGGGAGCACAAGCGGTGTCAGTGACAGCACTTTCTCACCTCAGTGACAGTGAAAAAGGCGCTGTGATCAGTGCAGTGGAAGGCGCAGCATGGCGGAGTTGGATTAGCTATGATAATATGATGACAGTAATTGAGCTTGTCATAATTGCTCAATCACTGAGTCTTTCCCCGGGGTCTGAGCGGCAACTGTTATCGCTGTACAAGCCTTCATTACAGGGGTGTGATACTGGGATAATTCACTTACAGTAGGACGACTGACTGACACTGTGATTATTGAGTGTGCATTACCAGATTAGGCCACCAAAGAATTAGGATGAAATAATCTTAACTGTAGCATGTGGTTTGGGATATTGAAGGAGCTAACATGCACTTGTGAACAATGGAGTGGACTAATGATTGATGATTTTTAAAATTAGTGTTATATCGTACCTAGGTTTATATTGTAGGTTTGTTCACCGAAACGCTGAGCGAAGCTGAAACATACAGTACATACGGAAAGATACTCAAGTGGGACGCTGTGAAAGATTTTCTGTGTGCTGATTGACATGATAACAACCAGGAGGCCATAAACAAGCACATCACAACGCCCTGAGCTCTCACTGTCCCTCACAGACAAAGACAAAAGAAGAGGATGAGAGGAGGGATGGAAAGAGGGAGGGAGAGAGATGTTGGGACAGAGAGGTGGTGATGATAGGACCACCTCACAGCGGAATTTACTGTCAGATTTTCTCCACGAGAATCCGGACCAAAAACCCCCTTGCCACAAACGAGAGGACGGAAAAGAAAAAAAAAAAGAGGGAAATTGGAAAAAACAGCTGAGGGTGTAAATAATTCATGCAGACAATATGACTTTTTTATGTAAATTCAGTGCATTAACCCTCTATTATAATGATGGACGACAGATACGGGTGATGTTTCCTTGGTAAGAGCTAATGGATGACCATCATAAATTCACTGCACATTTTATTGTGTTGCTGGGAAAATTGTGCCTGCAGGCAACGTTGTTTACTTTTATGTCAGGGAGGAGGAGAAAAATCCCGCCGTCTTCAAAAGGAGAGAGGGGAAAAGAGAATGGGGAGTAAAAATAATGGGGCCCACACAGAGCGCCTTGTTCCATACCTTCTGCCATGTTTGGAGCAAGCGATGCCCCAACTGCCTCGGTGTGTGTTCCTCCTCCTTCTCATCCCTCTGCCTCTCCTTCTCCTCCTCTTCTTCCTCCCCTCCAGCGCTGTCTTCCTCAGAGAACAGCGGGGTCTAGTCGCATTAGCGGCGCTGCACTCCTCCACATCGCTCCGATTACAGATTACTCACTTTAGCCGCTGCTGCTAGACTTGAAATTTGGGGAGGTAAAGGGACAATCATTTTTCATTACTGTCTTCTGTGAACAACATGAGACTTGCTGGGCAGCGTGTGTGTGTGTGTGTGTGTGTGTGTGTGTGTGTGTGTGTGTGTGTGTGTGTGTGTGTGCGCAGATGGCATTGGTTTTCATAAAAGAAAATGCTTTTGAGGACTGATCCATAGAAAAAGAGTTTCAGGCATCAGCAGTTCAAAATGCATAATTGATTAGCTTAAAATTGAGTGACACTTGATGGTGTTTAACACTGACTTTGAAGCAAATAAGTGAGCAGCTAACAAACTTTCACTTGCCACTTCAGTTGTTCACTATTGATGTAAGGAGGAGATATGCACAGGCCTGATCAACGTCGGGTTAGCCAGTCTATCATTCCCCTCTCTGCCCTGTAGGCTGCCCCCAGGCCCTGCTCAAATCAACACCCTGCCCTCCCTTGCTCTCTGTTTCTCACTCTCCCTTTTCCCTCCTTCCCTTTACCCCTCCTCTATCCCTCCTCCTCTATCTCCGTCTCCTCCAAACCTTCCCTCCATCTCTGATTTATCTTGTAATATTGGCTCCCTAATTAACACTAGAACTGCATGTCTCATGTGTCTAGTTTTGGGGGGATTTTAGCATACTAACCCCCCAACCTCCCAATCCTTCTCTCTTTTCCCTGAGTCTGTTCGATAGAGCAGGCTTGCTTGGAGCAAATGATTAACAACCAAAGGGAAAAGCTAACATACACGAGATAGTCTTAGTGTAGCTTTCAAAGAAACGTAAATCCACCGGATTTTCTTTTTAAATTTTGAAAATAAATGACAGAAAAAGTACTTTTCCTCCTATTTGAAGAGGAACCTTTGTACTTACATGGCATGTTTTTTCTGCACATTATAACCTCTCGACCCCGTTTGATATTACATTTATGCACAATGTGTATTTAATCGTGAATAAGACTGAGCAAAAAAAAAAAAGAAAAAAAGATCGGCAACACGTTCCAGGGCTGCTGATGTAGAGCAGTAGCAGATGGTGGGAGCCAGCTGTTTTGTACCAAGCTGGCAGTTGGGTACGCACAAAGACACTAAAGGACTCACACTCACATGTAAACGCATGCACATATACACACACACACACACACACACACATGCACACACATCTGGGCCCCCTGCTCACCAGGCTTCCACCTGGATCTTCATAGGGTCACTCTCTCACCTTCCCGAAGGACATCGAGCTACACCCGTTCACAGCAAGGCCACCTCTGCCACTCTGGCACCGCAGTACAGGTCACACACCTGCATCACAGTCCAAGCCACCAACTCTAGCTGACTTGCCAGTACCTGCAGCGGGGGGGATATGCTGCCTACTGTTAAAGCAGCATACCACAGAAAATCTGCAAATCCCTCCACATACACACCGCAGCACGGCGCTAAATGGGCCAACTAAGTGGTTAAAGCGCAAGTCATATACGTTGCCCTGGATAAGGGCGCCTTGCTAAACACATGATGATAATTACCCACCCAGCTGCCGGGTGCCATGTGCCATAATAGGTCTCGCCTCAGCACCGGGTCCTCCGAGACTTTTCCCACCCGCACATTGCTAATTTCTCAATTTGTCCGCCACATTTTCTCTCTCATTTTACAATGCTTAACCTTTTCCGTCGGCTAATGTACACCTTCCCAGCCTCTTTGTCAAATCTGGGCCAAAGTGATGCTTCCTAATGATTCACTTACCAGCCGAGTCATTCTGTAGATTCAAATGAACAAACAACAGTTCAAATCTCACAGGGGAATTTGATTAATAACACCATGTACATAAGGAATTGACAAAGTGAATGAATAATACGCTTTGTTCAAATGACGAACAAGCCTTGCTAGGTATTTAGTTGGTTTTGTTTGTGCTTAGAAGTTCCATCCTGTGCCTCTGGCAAAGCAGACACTTTGTACAGTGTAGGACCACTTCGCAGAGCCCAGCGAGTGTCTGGGGAGCCCATCTCCTTTGCAATTGCTGGAGGAAAACCAAAGCTTGGCGTCGTTTCCCCCTCTTGTTTGCGGGCACTTGGAGGGTGTTTATCTAGAAAAGAATAACAACTTGTTTTATTCATGTTGAGGATGGAAGACACCATGCCCTCCTGAGAGAGGGGGGTTGATGGGTATTAGCGGAAGAGGGATAGTCGCTTTTTATTGTGGCATATGCGAGTGTGTGCAGGTGCCTCATAGCGCTGATGGTAGACATGAACCCAGGGGTATTGTGTTTGCTCGGGTGCGGCCTGTTCTTGAAGTCCTTTCTTTGCAGAGGGCAACATGGAGGTTGAAAACTACTACCTTATTTTCAAATTGTGTGCCGCTGTTTGCCACATGAAGGAAACACAGGACAACCTTTTGATACGAATGACATCCAAAGACCTATCTCTAAATCATATAGTAAACAGTTGCACATATTATATTTCTCATAGTTTGGAAAAAAGCTAAAACAATTGTCAGCTGTTTTTGCAACAAACTTGTATTAAAACTTTACATCTGAGACTTTATTGCTAACACCTGGGTTTACAAAATTTCAACAGTCTACACATCAGAATTAACTAAGGGGGATTAATATGATAAAGTGTAAACGTGGACAACTTGTGCATTTACTGTATGCTAAACCTCACCTTACTGATTTAGTCAGTTAAGGAGAATTCTATGACATCTGTCACCTTGTCATTAAAAAGTCATGAATGTGTCTTCCACACTGAAACTCTCTTACGTCTCTTCACATGTTGGCCGGCGCTGTTTTTACGTGGGAGTCGGTGCGAGGGAGCGCGTTGTGAAACATGACATGTTGGACATTTCAAAGCAGACAGCGCGGGACGCGTCAGCCTGTTCTTATAAAGCTTCTCTCTCAGCGCGAACGGTGTTTAATCCGCGGCAATTAAAATATTAATCATCTTACTATTAATTAAGATGGTTAAGTGCTAGTTGCGGTTTTATTAGTGCCGCCATTTGGTGGTCTAAGTGACAACCCTAATGGGGCCACTCTGAGAAAAAGACAGTAATTGGGTTTGGCAATTCCATTTCCACCACCGACCATCCTCTCACCCACTAGCCCATCAATAATTTATCTAATTACTGATATTGTGGCATGAGTCACTCTCAATTTAGGAGACAAACATGATTATTTAATAATAATAATGCTTCCAAACATATGCAATGTCTTCTGGCCTGCCTTACTTCCCTCAATTTTTAATGACTTGTTAACACAATGGGCAAAAGAGACCTCAAACAGCACAACAAAAGAAGTCCATCAGTGACCTTTACCATCTAAATACCAAGAGCAGAATTACAATAACACAAGTTGCAAATACAAAACTGCTGCTGTGAATGTGTGTGTGAATGTGTGTGTGTGTGTGTGTGTTTATGTTTGACTATATGCTTTACTGATAAATAAGAGCTGGAATAGGACAGCTGTGGTAACCTTTCGTAAGAGGTCTTCAAGATTCATAACTGCAACAAAGGGGGTGTGGGAGCTGGGGGGTGGGGTCGGAGAGAGAGGGGGGGCCATCTGAATACTATCCACATCCCATAATGATCTCAATAATAACCCTGACAACACTCATGGACATAAAAATAGTGTGTGATATGGTGATATGAGTGCAAGTGTGTGTGCGTGTGTATGTGTGTGGTTGGCTCGGATTATGAGGAGCAGTAAAACACAGAGAAACTCAGTGAATATGCTGGAGGTAAATGAAGTCCCATGGGGGTAATATTCACCTCGCCATAATAATTCTGCCACTGTCAAAAGCCAGCTAGCTTTGCTGTAAGTGTGTGTGTGTGTTTGTGTGAGTGCATGATGTGTCTTCTGAAAGTAGAACACAAGCTCTCTCTCTCTCTCTCTCTCTCTCTCTCTCTCTCTCTCACACACACACACACACACACCCCTCCCCTCTGCATCGCAAGCCGAATCCAACTTCCCTTGTTCTTTTTCTCTCTTAGTGGCAAGCTCGACAAGTCGGAACTGCACCTCAGTAGTCGACTGAGGCGAGCAGGAAGAAGTAGTCATTCATCCAGTGTGTGTCAACCACAAGTTGACTAGGAGAATGAGCAGGGAAGCAAAGCGATGTCTATTTCTGTCTCGGATGAGTGGGAATGGTCAGGGAGGAGAGCACAGGCTACCCACTGAGGGAGACACTGGGTTTCATTGTGAGCTCCAGGGCTATAGGGAGCAGTGATCGGAAGGATGGATCTGTTGAATATCTGTCTCTTTGTGTGTGTGTGTGTGTGTGTGTGTGTGTGTGTGTGTGTGTGTGTGTGTGTGTGTGTGTGTGTGTGTGTGTGTGTGTGTGTGTGTGTGTGTTTTTTGTGTGTGTGTGTGTGTGTGTGTGTGTGTGTGTGGGTGCGCTTGCATGTCTCTTCTGCACCCAAATGCGATGAATGACACTCATTAGCCTCATGTTAGCCTTGCTAGCTGCAATGCCCTGTGGCAATGAGGTCACATACAAGGTCACGACTTGATTACACGGTAACAAACTCGCTGACATCGGTGTGTAAGTAAAACATACTCTCTACTCTCTCGTCTTCCATGCAGTTTCAAATCCCATAACAGAGCTAAAATCAACAAATATCTACAAAGACACATCTGGCTCATCATCTTATGATTTTAAAACATTTATTTATTTGTTTTATTATTGCTCAACACATACAACATACATCTACTTACAACACAGCATGTGTTTACCAGTAGTACATTTTAAAAAGTTCATTTTACTAACATATGTATTAAAACATAACACACACCCACAGTACAGCACTCAGGGCATTTTCATCCAAAGACGACACCGAAATACGTAGCTGTTAAAAATGACACATCTTTTCCTCATCTGAGTGCTCCTCAGTCTTTTGTCTTTAATTTACAGATGTGGGTATCAAGGGAAAAAAGAGCCTGCGGGCGCTCCGTGTTCTCTGTCATCAACATTGATTTTTGTTCCTATCGTATTCAGTGCTATAGTTTTACAGCTACTCTCTTCCGCACGCTTTCCCTTTACTATAAGACACCAGCTTTTACACACACACACCATCCACACCGTGTTGGATTTGAAGCCAAAATATTTTTTGCCCTTTTGATGGCGAGGCTTCAGGGTGTTGATGGCGTTCAGTCTATTGATCCTACACGTTTATACAGGGCAGGATATCCCACCGGTATCGGTCAGAATTGCATGAAATTCAGTTGATATTCATGGTCCACAGAGGAGGATTTCTAATGTTTCTGTAAACCTCTGACCTTTCTTAAAATACAGCCATCAGGCCAAAACTTCCACTTATGCATTAGGAATATGTATGATAATGACTAAACACATGCATACTGCCTAGTGGGCGATCCCTTTCCCTTCTGAGCAGTCCATGAGCTTTCCTTGAGCATCACATGTAGGTAGTACTGGTTCTGTAGCAGTACTGGTGAACTCTAAGTACATCAAAATTATCAACAAGTTGTCTTTCATATTGTGGCACTATTACCATACTAATGGTATTATACACTGCAGCCTCCAGAGGACCTACTAAGGCATTAGACTGTTTTGTTGTCGCTCATGTTACATGTATTATATGACTTTGCAACATTTCCCGCAAAAAGAATATATTTTTTTTCTTTTTTTCCCCGTGTCATTCCCTTAGAATGAAAGAGCAAAAGATTATTTCTGTTCTCACCAATTTGCCCCAAAAACAAATGCTCAAGCTGAAATTAAGGCAACGTGGATGGCATGTGACTGACCTTATAGGTAAGTTATAACACTTCATCATACAGTGCTGGTATGATTCGGAAATTTATTACTTTTGGCAATTGTATGTGACAGAGCAGCAGCTGCTGAGCTTAGGCGTGGATGAGGCATAGCTGCCATGTGCTGGCAAGTTTTTGAACCTGCTTCGTAGGTGAATAAAAGTCTGAGTGTGTGGTGATGTAAGTGGAGTGAGCTAGAATGTTCTTAGGCTTTTTTTTTTATTTTAAAAATCCAGGAACGTGTGGGTATTACTAAAATTAAAAGATGGATGAAAATCAGATTGGATATTAAAAATAACCATGTCTGTGTGAGTTTGTGTGTGTGTGTGTGTGTATGTGTGTTTGTGGTTTGAAAGTGTTTGTGTGTATACCTTTGCACTTATTTTCATGTGTGTAATTTTGTAGCATACATGTCCTTATGCTCATCTGGTGTGCTAATGTGTGTGTGTTTTTAGCGTCGCACACTTGTCTTTTTAGACATATTTTTGTGTGTGTGTGTGTGTGTGCGTTTAGGCTTGAATTCAAAGCCCTCTAACTCAACTGTCTGCGAAACAGAGGTGAGGCTTTCTACCTGAAATTAGTCTCTGTGGGAAGACGAGAGGCATCGCTAAGGCCTTCTCTTTTAGCCAGTTGGCCCAGCCCACAGCTGCCCAGCCACTGTCACACTGAGAAGCACATGTCATTGAAAGGAGACATTAATTGCCTTGGTGCAATGGCAAGACGCTTACTAGCCGTGCTCAGGTGCACCTTTGCTGCTGCCTTGCAAATGAGATGCAGAGTGTTGGCTGCAGTACCTCCTTCCCGGGGATAATTGACCCTGGGGATCCGCCTTACGGTCCTCCCACCCTCCCTCTTTCCTTGCTTACCTCCTCCTCTTCTTCACCTCCTCCTCTGTTTTCCCCCTCTGTTGCCTCCAAGACAGCGCAGGACACCTCCTGATTGGTTGGTAGTCAGCAGGATGGGGTTGGCCCTTTGACCCCACAGCCTCCCTTCTCTTCTTCAGCGCCTCTCCCTTTCTCTTCCTGTCTCCAGCTCCTTCACAAGGGCATTCACGTGGTGATGCAGCCAGTGGAGACGAAAGGAGAGAGAGCGCTGCCAGACACGGCTACTGCCCAGACCATTACCACATGAACCCCCCCCCCCCCCCCCCCCCCCCCCCCCCCCTCTCTTTTTCTGTTTTTGAAAGTGCCCCACCCCACTCACCCGCTGCTTAGTCATGTTGTTTTTGTTGTCGCAGCTCCAAGTTTTAATGAGGTGAGACTCCTTGTATTCCACTGTGCTACTGGCTGGGCAACAGCAGGCAGTGCTGTTTATTTACAGCTAAAGGTCCACGCCGCTCAACCGTAATCGACCCATGCATTGCTCAATCACAGGCGAGCGTATGGAAAACAAGGGCCCACCTGTATACCTGGGCACAGCGCTGTGGATTACCTTTCCAATCCCCGCTCCTCCCACACAGATTTTGTTTGACTCTTTATGTTGTTTGCTCTCTCCTTGCACAGCTTTCCCACTTCCTTCACTATTTTTTTCCTCCTCTAACTGTCCCTCCTGATTGTCTGCCCTGTCCTCCTTTCAGTTTAGTCTCTCTCACTCTCTCTCTCTCTCTCTCTCTCTCTCTCTCTCTCTCTCTCTCATGTGCTTTGCTTTTCAGAGCACGGCCAAAACAGTTAGCACAAGTACACGCCTGGTAAGCCATTTGCAGGAAGCCTGCGGCTGAGATCGCAGCCCCCTGAGCATAATATGCAAGGTGTGGCAGAGAATGACACTGTTAATCTTGAAGGATTACTTTCTCATGGAGCAATTTGTCACTGGAGAAGTCTATACTGTTTGCTTATGTACTCTGTGCATATCCTCCTGTACCCCGTGTATCTGTCTGTGCTGATGTGCTTGTGTGCACTTGCTTATGTGTGGGTGTTAAAATGTTGACTTACTAATCTAGTGTAATTGAATAGGGGGCCATCTGCTTGGATGTTTATCTTCTTCTTTTTTTTGCCGATGTAGTCATTGCCTGTATATTTGCACGTGTCTGATTTCATCTTAATATGAGCATATGTGTGTGTTTTGTGTGTGCACGTGTGTTTTTCATCTGTAGCCTTTAACTGGCTGGAAGCCCCCTCTTTGGTGGAGAGGCCAGCCATGGCAGAAGAGGGCTGCGCTTAGTGCGTTTCATGCTTAATTCTGTGTCAATTAGTTGACTGCTACCTTCCCTCCAGCAAAAGAGCACGGAGAGGAACACAAGCCCACAGAAATCCTCTGGCTTTGACAGGCGCAGTGTTCAATCATTTATCCCAAGGCCCCGGGCCACGGAGCACTGTCAACAAACATTCCATTGAAATCATATCAAGCCTCCTCTGTTCCCTCATTTTTGTACTCTCTCTGCTCTGCCTCTCACTCTTTCCATCTCCCTCTGCCTCTTTATCTTGCTCGTTCTTTACCCTCTGCTTCCTCTCTCGATATGCTTTTACCCACCTTCGCTATTATTTGTCTCTTCCTCCTCACCCCTCGCCCTCTGGGGTTTCTCGATCTCTGTAGCAGTGGTTTTAGTTCTTTCTTTAAGCCGCTGTGCCTCTGTCTCCCTCCCAGGACTTGGCAGCAGAGTGTTAATTTGTTAAGCTGTTCCCTGTTTGCGCTGGTTTCACCCCCCCCGCTTGGCATGTGGTCAGGTTGTGGTCGGATCTTAAGATGAGCACCAGATATATCGAGATCACAGAAAATAATATATTTCAGCTTGAATTTGGTTCAGAGGAATTTTTAACAAGGCAGGGTTGGATGCATCTTAAAACATAAACATCAGTGACCACGTTTCAAGTGATACTGTAAATGCATTTGTATATACAACACCTTTTGACCCACACCTTTTACACTTAAGAGCACATCAAGTCTAAAACCTCTGCATATGTCTTTGCAAATGCTGTGGTTTTCAACTTAGGCTGAAGTTAAAAGGACTCTTTGATCACAGCATGCAGCTGGATTGAAGATCTATGATCTAACAAATATTGAAACTGAGCAGAGGTATCATGTAGTGGGCCACTCTTCAACTCATTGAGGAAATGAATCATTTTAGACAACAATTAGATTATACTGCACAGAGATTTCACATCCATGTGCCATCTGAAACAAAATAGTGATTAAACTATTCAGAATACACCAGCCAATTAGCTTCGCAGCCTCCATCTCCCCAGTTTTTCCCCCGTTCTTTGCTTTTGGCCCATTGGAACTCTGGGAAATATGCTGATGCAGGGTATTTTGCAGGTAAGGTGGACAGAGGCCAAATCTGAGTTTTTTTTTTCCCTGGCTTCCTCTGCTCTGGGCTACAAACATTGATGCAGAGCAAGAGATAGAAGAGAAAAAGGAGAGGAATCTTCCACTCCCTCCCCTCCCCTGAGCCGTCATCCCGAGAGAAACTCAACTCACCTGGGTATATTCCGTGTTGGAGAGTAATAAATAAATGTATTGGGTTAATTATTAAAGACAGCCTAAACGAAGATAGATACTATCCTCTGAAGGCTTGGTGGTTCCACAGGCCTGATCTTCACTCAGATGTTGTTGTGATTCCTGTTTGTTTGCCCCACTGGTGGTCAGGAGACACATACTGTAAATCTTTGCATCTTTATTCTGTCATTTCAGACAATTCCCTATGTTTACCCTAATTTTTTGGCCCTATTTTGTTCTTCATTTTCACACAAATGGAGTGGAGAGAACATAATCACAACAACAGGACAGTGTGCAAAGGAAAAACCCTTCCTCCAACAATGCCTCAAACGTGTATTTGAAATTAACCGTGAATACATGACAACTCTAATAAAATGGATCAAAGGGCATAATTGAATTAGGTCTCACTCATTTCAAACTTAAGGCCTTTGAACAATTTTTTGGTGGGTGCACCCTCTTACTCAGCACAACATGAGCCACCCACAGTAAAACTACAGAACCCTTCTGCAATAATCACCACACTTTTTCCCAGCAGAGTCCAAACTTTCGTCCATTTCTTTCTCAAACAAAGAAACCTTAAAAAGAAATCACGGAGAATTATTAAAGAAAGATCACTCGTCCTCTTTATAATCATCAAACAAAACGTGTATTTTCTCTTTGCACATTGCTAGCCGAACTTCCTAAACCCTCCTCTGGCTGTTCAGGTTTACGTCCCACAGCAGAGCGCCTCTGACTTGACAAACTAGAAATCCAGAAGACAACAACAGGGCCCTTGTATCAGTCCCTGGACAAAGCCAAATTAATATTTAAAGATCATTACTAATGCCCTGAAGTAAAACACAGAGACTAGGTAATTAATTGATTGAGCTGGGTGGTCCGCAGAGAGATTAGACCGGATGAGTGTTGTTTATCTCTGTTGTTATTGAAGTATATTTGATTGCTTTGAGCGAATGATTTCCTATTGAATGTAAAGAAGGGGGACACGGTACTGTATGTTTGACCTGTAAGGCATATGCAGTGAGTTCATATTCTTGGAGTGATATAATCAGCTGGGGATTAATTGTCCCTTGTGCTTTTCCCCCCAGTATGTAGTGTAAATTTGCAACGCTAGTAATCTATTGTACAACACAGTTTATATTGGAGCTAAGTGGAATCTGTAGACCTGTTTTCACAGGCTCATATAACAAGTGGATGGATTTCCACTGCTGATAATAGCAGATGCACTTGGCAAGACAATAAGTTGTGTTCTACATCATTTGGCCTACTTCCTATATCAACTGTTGGATGTGAATAGAGTGTCAACAGAGTGCTAATTGTTGTTCGGCATTTTGATTTATCACAGGCGCAAGCCAAGGGAGAACAGAGGATGATTTTGCATTTGGCAGGCTGTCCCCCCATTCCCCAGCAGCATGCCAATGGTTCTGTTTCCTGGTGAAAAGCCTAAATTCACTGATTTAGTACCCTGGATAGAGCTTCCCTGCTCTGTCCACATGCTGCTTCTCCACTAATTACATACTGTATACAAATACTGCATAGTTTACACTGTGTACTAATGTTGACTGTGCACTATTTTGGCCTGGAACCAAGTATGCTTATTCAAGTGTACGCCTACTTTACTTGAATATTCAAATCTTGTGAGACTTTTTTTTTTCATTGCACTTTTTATTTTCACTTTATCTGATAGATTTGGTTACTTTGCAGATTTTCTATATAAAACATAAAAAATTGATGAAATATGACTTATTACCAGGATTGCCAGGTAAAAATGATTTAATGGGCCACTCTTTGCAATGACAACTTCAACTTTTGATATTTTTGAAGCATATTTTTCTGCTAAAACACAGGAAGTCTTAGATCTTTTTAGAGAATACTTTTTACCATCATTCATACTGTCAAGAAAAGTATTTACAATGTATTTACTTTTCTTTTTTTTTTTGCTAAAGACACATGAAAGGCATGTGTTGATAGATGTCAGTAAAAGTCTAACTTTCTTGTGTGTTATATTGTACAACATGAGCATCCATCAACAGTGCACTCAAAAACTGAATGTGAAATTGAACGTTGACATACTCCAAACTTTAGGTATGTGGCAGATTTTTTTTTTTTTTTTTTTTTTTTTTTTTTTTTTTGTCTTTTTTTTTTATTGCTGTTTTGTGTAAATGTGAGAGGCGTCCTAAACAACACATAGAAATAATTTTTTGGGCAGTGCATTGAATAAACTTTTTCTGAGTTGCCCCAAATGTCCTTGGCTTAGAACACATGAAAAGATGTTCTTTCTTTCCCTTTTGAAAGCATTTTGTGAAAGGAGCATTCAAGAATCACCAGGTTTTTCACAACTTTTTGGAGATGCCTGTCATGAATGAACATGGCGGTCTGTTCCGGTGCCAGCTGGCAGAGGAAGCCTAACACGTCCCAGAGATGAGCGAAGGGCCAGCTGGATGCCCGCCGAGAGCTTTAACACACTCCTCACCATTGCTGCAAACTCCATCATCCCATCCTGTTAACTGACACAACACAACACTAATTGTGCATTAATCAGTGGGTTTAGTTATTCGATCCCATGAGCCCGTGATGCATTTCAGTGGTTGTGAAGCAGAAGTCTGATATTTGTGTTTCAATGTTCCACGGCTCTCTGGAGCCCTGGTTTTGGCTTGCTGTATCGCATGTGGTTAGTCAACCAGCTCAACTTGCAGTTGAGTATTTATGATTTGAGGTTAGGTGAATGGTATATAGGTTTAAAATCTTCAGGTCATCATGATCATCAGGATGAAAAATGACTGCTGGATTTATCTGGATTTTATCAGTTTACATCTCCCTAACATGATTTGATGTTTCAGGCCTTGGGTCGTAGTCCTTCTCCGTACACCACTGAGCAACTTTACTCTCCATATTGTCAAAGCTTCTCCGAGATTATCTTTAACTCTTGCTGCTTTTCAGCATCATTTCTGATGACGAGTGACATGAGTGTAGAAAGAATTAAATCCTCATCATCAGCAAAAGAGCACAAGTAGAGCAAGGGTCCGACATTATTCCTTAGAGAAAATCAAACAAGACAGATTTCTTTTTACTTCATGATCAGGATTTATTACAGAGAGCACAGAGGAAGATATACAGTTGAGGAGTGGATATGATGCCATTGAAAACATTTAGCCTTTTTTTTTTTTTTTTTTTTTTTTTTTTTTTACTATTTTAAAAATCCACCTGAAACACAGCAGAGACCCTGAGCAGCCAGTCACTGCTGTGTGATAGAGGGATGGTACTGTGAGAAAATGTTCATTACACAAATGTTACTGACTGGTTTTGTGCTTTGCTCATTTTTCTGCTTTAGGCGGTAATCAATCATCAAGTCATTTATCTCACACTGGTGCTGAGTTCCTTTTATCAACTGCCAGACTCCCTCAGCAGCACAGTATTACTGACTACAGCTTTGTTGGTTCACTTTGTAGAAATTACCACCTGATAAAAAGTCAAGTTCCCATGCCTGTCTGCCGTATGTTTTTATTATCAACAATTTGATCCTACTGAAACAGACGTAGGCGATTTGAGATGTTGTGGTTATTACCTCTGCCAAAGAGGTTGTGTTTGTCTGTTTGTTTGTTTGTCAGCAGGATTACACAAAAAGTACCAAACTGATTTGCATCAAGTTTTGCGGAGGGCTGGGGCATAGGCCAGGCAAGAGCTTATTAAATTTTGGGCCAGATCTGGAGCATTTAATATGAATTTGATTTTCTTTTTTTTTTTCTCTCAAGTCTGGTGTATGTTGTTTGATATTAGCCTTGGCGGAGATCTGCACTCTGAGTGCCCTTCTAGTTGTTTAAATGTAATTAAAACACATAGATGAAAATAGTTCTGCCATAAGCCACCCTTTGCATTTTTGGCCTCTTGGGATTTTAGCCATCACAGATGCAGCATGTCTTGCCTTCCTCTTCTGTGGGTCAAAGCTGGCTGCGTCTGTGGTGGTAAAGCACGAAGAAGTGTGTCTGTCTCTGTGTGTGGGTGTACGTGTGTGCATGTGTTGAAGGGGGAGTTGGAGTGTGGGTGCATGCAGATGGTTCACAAGCCAACCTTTCAATTAGGCCCGGAGTATAAATATCCGTGGCTGATTGTAATGTGGCGGCTGCTGGCACAAAAGGCTCGGCTTGGCCCAGCTCCAAGACCCCGTCGCTCACTCACTCTCTCAGTCATGCTGGAAGCCGCCCAAGGTTACTTCGTCAATGGACGCAATGATTTCTAACTCCCTGTGTCTACCGACCACCCTCCCTTCTCCATCCCTGTTTCCATCCTCCCTGCTCCATCTCCTGCCAGCTCCACAGTAAACGTTACATTGGAGAGAGGCCTTCAGTTGAACTCAGTTGGAGGTTTGATGTCCCTTCTTTCCCCTCATACCTTTTCCGCCTCTACTGGATTTTGAAATTCCCATTGCAAAGGGTGTTAACTGTGTTTTCATCTTAAAAAATTTCAAACAAATTTCCCGAATGTGATTTTTGTATATACTTATATATATATATATTTCTGCCCACGGTGAGTGTTTGGGTTCCAGTCCAGCTCCTAATCTTATTTAGCTAATGCTGCAGGTGAGCAGTCCCTGCAGTCCGCCTGGGGAGACCCTGTATATCCTTCACACAGATTATAGGGATGAGCTCCCAGACAACTTATCCCTCCGTCCCTAAAGCCTGTCACCGTAAGCTGTCTGAGAAATTATCCACACACCCAGACACATGCGGGTGAGGGTATGAAATGACAAAGCAGAAATGTTTTGGGAGAAGGATATGTTATCACTGTCACAGGACGATTTTAAATGCTGTGTAGTGCACAGCCTACAAATAGGATTGGAATTATTTCTGTTACAAGGTGGTAAGCTGCTATCTTTTTTACTCTTGATCTTACTGTTGATATTTTGAGTTTGGGAACTTTCCTAGTACTTTTCTTTAGCGTCCTATGATTCCTGAGTCAACATTTATCGAAGTGTCAGCGACTCAAACTGGCCTCTGCTGCTACATTCAAAGATTCCTCATGTTGTCCGATAGAGCCATGCCCCACCAATGATATCAAATATGCCCTTTGTTGAAAAAAAACCTCTTTTATCACTTCACCCCTCCCCCGGCCTCCCCCCTTCTCTGTAACCCACCTACCCAAGCTGTGTCAGGGAAGAGCCCCCCCCCCCCCCCCAGTCTCTTACGCATCCCTCTGGAATCAGGAGAGATTAAAAATTAGGGGATTAGATTCCCCTCCTAACCCTGTAATCCAACAAAACAATGCTTTCTAACGTCGAGCGAGAGCTCCCAAGGCGTGGGTAAGTCCTCCGTGTCAGTTAGTCCTTATGGAAGGGTTCCCTCGGAAAAAGACGCGCCCTCGCTTTCTGTCTCCGACCACCTCCTCCATCCCCAACCCCCTTTCTTTATGATCCACGGCTGTAATGAGGCAACAAGGGAGATGGGGCCTAATATCTGCTAATAGGGTCAATGGAATAAACTGTTTTATAGGGGTCACTGTTGGCACAAGGACAAAGGGGCTGCTAAATGCTTGTCTCCTCTGGTGCCAGTTGTAAAGATGAATTTTTTTTTTTTTTTTTTACAACAACAATACAGTGTCAAGCAGTAATAATGATTCTGATAACAGTGAGGAGCCCTGGTGATGTAAGACGCAGGCAGGCTACTGAATTAAGGCCCTGTTTTAAATATGTCAGTGCCACGCTCAGGCTGGAGCTATAGCTGGCCATGGGATGCCCTCCTTTAATTTCATCGCTCTGTCAGCTTTTATTAAAACCCATTTGTCTCAAAGAGAGAGGGAGAAATCGAGAAGGAGAGAGAAAAAAGTAGTGGGGGGGGGGGCAGACAGATGGAGAGTGAGAGAGAGGAAAGGAGGAAGGGGGGAAAAGAGAGATATAAACGGAGAGACAGAGATGTAGAGACAAAGAAGGGTGACTTTCCTGAGGTGCTAGATAACAGAAATTGTTGTTTTGAGGAGGGGCAAGTGTTGTGGGTGGTGTTGATGGTGGGCGGGGGGGGGGCAGGAGGGATAGGTTGCCATCACCTTGGGGAGTGGGTCTTATAGGTAGAAGGCAGGGTTGGTAAGGAGGAATGGGAGGGTCTGAAGAGCTCAGCAGGAGTGATTAATGATGAATCTGGGGTATAGTGGACCGGTGGGACTCCCCCATCCCCGTCTCCATCCCCATCCTGCTCATCCGACCCCCACCCCTTACCCAATCCCCGGCCCTCGCCACCCCACCTTCATGCCCATTTGTAACTGTCTTGGGAGGGGCCATCAAGGACCCGGTGATGTGCCCCCTCATTTTCTTGAAGACAGGAATGAGAAATGTGTCCAGAAATGTGTCATTTCCAAATCCAGCTCTTAAGATTTCTTTTGGACGGCTACTGTTTATTAATGCCATTGACTCAAGACTAATTATTCTTCCACACTTCATACAAGAGGAATTCCTTTAGATCTCAACAATGTCTTCACACACACTCACACGGTGACTCATGCTATTCAGCGTAAAAATGAACATGTTTTGATGTTTCTCTTATTGAAATCCTAACAGGATTACGTCCAAACTCCTGTCTTTCATTTTGAAGGTTTGAGGAAATCATGGGCCGAGAGAAACTTGTGCGGCGTGTGCATTTATTTGTTTTCACTGGGGACTAGGCTGGGGTTTCTGCCAGAGAGTTTATGTGCTTGTTTGAGTGTGTGTGTGTGTGTGTGTGTGTGTGTGTGTGTGTGTGTGTGGTGTGTGTGTGTGTGTGTGTGTGCGTGCGTGTGTGTGTATGTGTGTGTGTGTGTGTGTGTGTGTGTGTGGCAGCCACACTTTCCTCACTCTGTCAAATAGCTTTGACTTGACGCCCCATTCTGAAATGGCATCAAAGTGGCCCGCCGCCATATTTCCACCCCATCCTGTGGTCCCTTACTCCCTGTCATCTACCTCTAAGCCCACGCACCCCAGTACCTACAATCAAAAGGAAATTAAATGATTCATTATATCTTCCCGCCTTCTTCACAAAGTAAAAACATGAAAAATAAAAGACAAGAAAGGGCTTTTAAAAACACTTGTACAATGCGTTTTATGTTCTTCTCTGTTCCCCTCGTTTCTCTCTTTCTAACTGAATAGTACATGATGGCACTTGACAGAGAAGAGGAGGAGGAGATGGAAAAAGGAGAAAGCAGAAGGAGAAAGAGTGAGTGAGAGAGAGAGAGGGAATAAAATGAAGTGTGACAACATATGAATTTCAAATTTCCGAGGAGACATCAAAGTGCGCCATCCGGGGTGTCTCTCCGACAAGGACACTTTCTGATTTTTAATTCCGTTCCCTGATTGTATCGCCGAGGCCCTAACGAAGAACGGAGGAGCAATGCCAGTGAGTGGCATCAGGCAGCGAGAGATAGAGCAGGAAGGGAGGGAGAGGGTAAGGGGGAAAGGGGGAGTAGTGGGGTGGGGGGGGGTAGAGGAAAGAGAGAGTAAGTGAGATCAGAGGGGGTTAGAAGAGATAGATAGAGGAGGAGGAGGAAGGAGAGAAGAAAGAAGAGCCTCATCCAAACACAGGCGGCTGGGCTCTTTGTTGTCGAAGCGATCATAGCTCCTCTTTCATCAGACAGAGAGATGGAGAGGAGAGAGAGGAAGAGAGACAGTGAGAGTGAGAGTGATCCAGTCCTTTTTCCGCTGGGGTGACAGGGACATGCATAGAAGGAGGGCAACTTTTTTCACCCTTTGCACATATCAAATCAAGGCTCCTCTTCCAAGGACTTATCATGTTGTGCTCACTTTGAGAACAAAATGCTTACAAGTATAGCTGGGGGTGCATGTTAACAGTGTGCTCACTTTAACCTGAAACAATATGTCTGTTTACACTCAGCTAATGTCAACACCGCGTCAACACAAAATGTTATATATTGCTAATCGCCGGTCCTGTTCACTCTTCCCTCTGCTTTACAGTTGAGACGGCGGATCACCACCGCAGCAGTCTAATTGCTTGGGAGGTTCTCAGCAGGAGTGTGGCAGGTCTCTGGCATTCCCTCTCCTGGCAAAGCTCTGCGCCAGTACTGCTGCAGCGCCAGCTCACCCGGCCCAGCATCCACACGAGGGGTCTCATAACCCAGAAGGATCCCCCATGATGGGCACTCCCCACAAGGCCTCTTTGGAAACGGATGGGAAACTCCAGGGAAGCAGCAGAAAGGTTGGAAAGGTCATATTACTGGCATGTATTCGCATCTAGTGCTCTCTTTTTTCTTTCTCTCGCTCTGTATTTCTCGCTCTCTCTCTCTCTCTCTCTCTCTCTCTCTCTCACAAACACACACACACACACACACACACACACAGATATATAGTATATAGCAATCATATTTTTTTCAGGACTTAAGAAATAAAACAGAAAATAACTACTTCTCAGTGCTGTGTGTTCATCCCTGATATTATCTCTAATACGACAGAATAAAATATGCCAATTTAAAAATCAAATCATGTACTGAAACAAGAGCACAGAGGGAAGCAAGGCTCCAATTAATGAGCAGGGTCAGTACACCACTGAAAACATTTAGCTTCTTTTAAAGAGGGCGCGAAACCAGTTTAACTGGTGCCATCAATCACAGTGATGAAGTTAAAGGCTTGAGACTGTCGTACTTTACAAGTTCGGATCTAAGGGTCCTCCAATCCACACCAGAGTGGAGGCAGACCTGCAGGCGTCTACAGCAACACATCTGGGTTTTACAGGCATGTGAGCGTCACATGTGTTATCTCAGTGGCTCATGTGACAACACAGGGATCTGTGTAAAACTAATTGTTGGAAAGGATGCAAAGTAGATGAGTCAAAAACATTTTCAAGCCAAAGTGTAACCATCCATTCTTTTGATTCTAAAATGACAATGTTGTGTAATATTTTTTAAGTTAATTATGTGGCCCTTGACTTTTCAACTATTGACAAGATATGACAAGGCGGAAAGTCTTGTTATTCAATAGATTACTGCTGCTTTAAAATCTAGACAGACACATTTTTTCATGTCTAAAATTAGGCTGAGATCTTGAGAAGGAGGACTGACATTGAACAGCATGTTATATAAGGATTTTTAATGGTTGTAGTAATAATATTTTATATTGTATATGATAAGATTCCCTCAGTGAAGTTAAACTGAAAAGTCTTTTGGAACTTGTTTTCTCTTGCTTAGCAATTGTCGACAATCAGCAAAAACAAAACAAAACAAAACCTTTGACTCATCGGTAACACCCTGCGAACAGATCGTCACAGATCAGAATTAAGACAGAAGGTCAAGCGCACCCAGGCCATGCACACCGCATCACCCTGAAACACAGATGCACACACACACACACACACACACACACACACACACACGCACTCACACACTCACAAGGGCCCCTCCTCGGTTGTAGAGAGGGGTGCATGGTGAAGCAGCTGGGAGACGTGGGGCCACAATGGCCCTTTAGGGCGAGACGGCCCTAATCCGTCCCCCGTCCGACAGCGCCAGTGAATGGAGGCCTGTCAATCACAGCGTGGCACCCTCGGGTCTCTGAGATGGGCGTGCTCAGATTTAGGATTTACTGTAGCCCCTCTTTTCTGTCTTTTTAAAAACCTCTTTGCAGACAGACAGAGATACATGTATGCACGTGTGTGCATGCAGGCACACACACGCACAAGCACACACATATACTGTTTGCTGTCTCTTGGCTGTCACAGCTTTATAAGACCCTGTCTGAGCTGATGTGTGTATGTGGGGGAGAAAAAGAGATAAATATGCGGATGAATGATGAATTTCTGTTTTACCTTTACATTCACACAAACACAATTTGAGAAGTGTAAAGACAGACATCTTGAAAAACTCCACATTAGTCAGAGATTCCTTCACATTTTTTATTTAGATTATTTTGCTTAATCATTACACAGTAAAATTATACTTCACTTACTTACATACATACATATGATGAGGGCAATGTCAATTCAAATGAACAATTGCACTTCAAGGAATTACATGCTGTCTATGTTAATGATGGAGACAGCTACGTAGAAGCAGAGAATGGGTGATGATCTTTTTGGATACATTCCATTTCATAGGCCTTTCACACACTCACACACACACACACACACACACACACACACACACACACACACACACACACACACACACACACACGGTTATGGATGGAGAGGCAGCCATACACTCAAATAAGATGCAAAGGCAAATACACATGCATAGATACACACACTCTAACGCAGGCACACACACACACAAACACACACACACACACACACACACACACACACACACACACACACACACACACAGAGTAAACACTTATTTAGAGGTGTCAGACACTGCATGTAATATCCTCTGGCACAGTTGCTGTGTGTGCGCGTGTGTGTGTGTGTGTGTGTCAGTGAGCCGTCAGCTGAGCTGAGCTGTGCACTGTCCATTGGTGATGGTGATCAAATCTAACAGACAGTGAGGACCGGAGCACGCTTTCTGCCTCAGAGACATGTTGAGAGAGAGAGTGGGGGGGGGGGGCACTAAGACCGCCTCTGGCCACCATTATCTTTTCAGTGCATGACTGTGTCCATGTGAGTGTGACAGTGTGAAAATAGAGTGTTTGTTTGTTTACTTACTGTGTGTGTATGTGTGTGCCCTTGTGTGTGTGTTTGTGTACGAGTGTTTGCTTGCTCATGTGTGTGCCTGTCAGTGTAGCCGAGTGAGCGTGTGTTCATATTTGCTGTTCAATATGCTGAAGCCCATATAACTGACTGGGAGATAACTACTGAGCCAGATGACATGGCGGGAGGATACTTCTTCTCAGGCCCTAAGTCAACCCCTCCAACCGGGGTTAAAGCTCCTTACACTTCCTGTCCCTCTCTTGGATGACTGGTTCATTCATTAGCATTTTTAAAGTTGACAAACTGACAAACTTCTCTCTAACTACACTTATCTCTTGTAAAATGAAATGAACCTGCTGCTGTGTGAGAGAGCTGTGAGAGAGAGAGCTAACCTGCTAAAACAGCAGTCTGCAAGTCACAAATTGTAATTAGAGGTGATGATCGATTAATCGTTTTGAGTGATTTTTTTTTTTTTTTTTTTAGAAAAAATGCCAGAACTCTGGCTCCAGCTTCTCAAACGTGGATATTTTTCTAATTTTCAGAGTGTTCGTTGATTAAACACTAAATATATTTGCGTTTTTGACTGTTTGTTAGACAAAACAAGACATTGGAGACACCACTTTGGGAAATTGTTACGAGCAAATTTAGACCAAATGACTAATCAATTCAATTTGATGAATCTACTTATTACAACCCTACATGTGATCAAGTAATTAACAGAGAACATTAAGAAGAAATACCTAATATTTAACAAATCCCTCAGTGGTAAATGTGAATGTGAAATAGTAATGACACATAGGTCTGTGCTACATGATGATGGCCTATCAGCACTGGTATCAATATTGGTGATTCAGGCCTTGGAATTACTTGAACAGGATCAGAATCAAATTTTGTGATATCACCCACCCCTAGTAGTAATGAACAAGGCAAAAAAAAAAAAAAAAGAAAAAAAAAAAAAAAAAAAAAAAAAAAAACACAGACTAATGTAAGGATTTTGCTGATCTGGCAACCCCTGTGCACAGACTGACCTCCTTTTTAGACTTTTTGCTGTTTAAGAGCTTAATACTACTTCCTGCAAAAATAGTTTATTTCAAGCTGCTTGAAAACTATTGTATGTTGCATTTTTCTCAGACAGGACAAATAATATTCACAAAATTGCAAGAGGTCACTTCAGGAAAATGTAAGCTTCATTTGTTTTAAGTTAGTTGAACAAATAACTAATGATGCCAGTTTTCCAGTGAGAGTCCCCAAAGAAATGTTGATTCAATATTAACAAGTTTCACAGTCTAAGATTTACAACAGGGTTTATCAAGTACCAGATATAGATACACAGATTGATCACTGCCTGCTTTATCTTGTATGTTTTATTTCCTAGTATCTAACCTATTTATTTTACAGTGTTTTATTTATTATTGTGACACATTACATGGCAAACGTAAACTTTTAGTCTTTCCTTCTGGGATAATAAAGTTATACTAAAATCCTTAAAGCAGTGAATAGTCCGCTCCGGGATGTTGCTAACAGAAAACAGCCAGGAGCTGGGCTGGCCTGGAGTCCCACATCATTTAACATACTGCCAACACCACCCCGCCTCTGCAGCCCGAGCACCCCACACACTCCATCCACACATCAGTCACTGCTCGCTGTGTGTGTGATGGAGAGAGAAAGAGAGAGAATGCGAGAGTGCATGTATGTGTGCGTCAGTGTGTGCGAGTAAGAGAAACAGAGATGAATGACCGTCTAATCACTCACACAATACAGCTCAGCCCCATAATGAAAACCGTTGATAAGAAAAATTAACATAAAACCTAAGTGGTACAGAACGAGACAGTGGACATAAATAAAGAGGCTTATGCACCATAAATCTAAACTATAAACACAAATATATATGATTCATATATATAACTCAGAGACTTCCTCATCCGAGGCTGAAAAAAATGACCCTAAAGCATATGTACACATATCTGCTTCATCCTCATTTTTGCTTTTTGCCAGTTCCCGCAGAGCCGGGCCCTCCACTCATAGCACGGTGCAGTAAGTTTTAATGGTAAATCAACAAAGGGCCGACATGAAAGAAAGGCTAGCTTTCCAGTTTGCAGGGTGAAGAATTATTCATCAGCACTGTAGTGTTGCACTGCAGGCGAAAATCCTGCAGCAGCGCTCCATTTTAATTGCCAGAAAATGACTGTAAATGATACAGAGAGAGAGGGAGAAGGGGGCAAAAAAAAGAGACAGAGGGAGAGAGAAAGGGAAAAGAGAGTTGGAATCGGAGGTATAAAGAACAGGGGAAAAAAGGACACCCCCACCACCAACAGCTGCCCCCCAAATCGAAGGCCATGGTGATAAAAAGCTATGTGGCAATCAGAGAAGTGGAGTGTCCCCCCAGCAGCCTAAAAGAGAGATAGTGAAGGGAGAAAAGAGGAGAGGAGGGCGAGGGGGAGCGCCATCAAAAAAGGAGTGGTGGGATTAGGTCTGAGAGAGAGTTTACTACGCTCTTTTTGTGCGCCAAACCTGCAGGATTAGAGATAACAAATGTTAGCCGAGGACGGGCACCTGCTGTGAGCTGGGAGGAGGAGGAGGAGAGGAGAGAAGAGCTAACCCGCTAAAACAGCAGAATGGGCTTTTGTGGCCCCGTGCAGAATTAGAGGAAAGAGGGCTGGGGGGGGGGTTAGAAGAGAGGATAAAGGGGGCTGGAGTGGAGGGGCAAAGAAGTGGATGGAACGGGTACAAAATAAATTTGTAATTGTCAAACAGATGAAGAAGCTGAGATTTTGTGGAGGAGTAAACATTGAACTTGCTAATCTGTGGACCTGAAAGCCCGCTCTGCTCACAGCCACTGTAGCGCTGTCACCAATATGCGTTTCTGTTTGCTTGAATCTCGCGGCCTCTGTAAATCCCAATATCAAACTTCATGTAAAAAAAGAAATAAGTAAAAAAAAAAAAAAAAAAAAAGGGAAAAAAAAAAAAAAGAGGAATAAAGCAAAACACATTTTCTAACTTTTTTAAAGTCTCTCAGCTCTTATCCAGCCTGCTCGCCGTGTCCTAAGTACTTTTCCACCATCCTCCTCTCCATCTCTTTCTGCCCCTCTATCGCGCTTGGGTGTGCGTGGCTGAAATTGCCGCTGGGGCCTGGGGACCTCCCTGCCTGCTCTCTGCAATGACCCCAGCCCAGGAGGCACTCAGACTGGTCAATCAACAATTAAAAGCCTGTCTGTAGCCACTAACTCAATTCAACCACTCAGCTTAGTGCTCCGTTAGAGCCGAGGCACCCAGACAGAACCGAGACAGACTCAACAGCATTGACCCCTCCGCTCCGCTCCGCTCCGCTCCGCTCCGCTCCTCTCCTCACACACACACACACACACACAGCCTTACCGACGTTTGAGCTTCAGGGGGGGGGGGGGGGGGGGGCAATCCAGAAGAAAATGCTCCCCATTAGGTGAGTCCTTCGGTCGTAAGTGGAACATCACGATGACAATAGAGGGCCTGGGGGTGCTGGATATCAAAAAGGTCGGACAACCTGCCCTCTTTTACAAATTCTTGTAACTCATGTTCTTCAAAACCTGAGGGTTTAACCCTGCTTAGCGTTCAATACTGAAGTTTTGAAACCTTTTCTTTGAGTCCTTGGACTTAAGAGCATTAGCTCGGTAGTGGCCTGCTGGCAGATTACAGAGAGAGAGAGTGTGTGAGTGTGGTGGTTTGCGTGTGTGTGTGCGTGCGTGTCGTCGTGTGCATGTGTGTGTGTCGTGAGTAGTTTTATTTAGGGTATATATTCCACACACACAACATTTGCACAACAGACAAATTCATGGCACAATTCAAACCAGGAGTTGACATAATAATCACCACCAGTCTACTTAATAAAGAGATGCTTAAATCACTAAGAGAGGCAACAAGTTAGGAACAAACACAACTATATTGATGACGGGGTGAGATACCGCAGCAACTGACAGCTGGGCCCTCTGGACAGCACTAAGGAACACACAGCACACACGGGAGGGATTCAGGAGGAGCACACACGGCGCAACAGAGCACACTTACCCAAGCTTGCTATGATCTTCGACTCACCCCATCACCTTGA
>NW_019174788.1:1356464-1439298 GCF_002260705.1 Seriola dumerili | reverse complement strand
AAATGCTCCCCTTAGGTGAGCCTGCGGCGCAGTGGACACACACGTGACAAGAGGCCTGGCCTGGACAAAAAGGTCACAACCTCCCTCTTACAAATGTCTTGGTACCTGTTCTTCAACCTGAGGGTTTAACCCTGCTTAGCGTTCAATACTGAGTTTGACCTTTTCTTTGGTCTGACTTAAGGCATTTACTGTAGTGGCCTGTGCATTAAGAGAGAGAGAGTGTGTGAGTGTGTGTGTTTGCGTGTGTGTGTGCGTGCGTGTGCGTGTGCATGTGTGTGTGTGTGTATTTCAATTTTTCACACATACCACAACAGAAATTCATGGACACAAACACAGTTGATTAAACAAGCACTTAAATAAAAATGTAATATAAAGAGAGGGAACAAGGACACAAACATATGGATACTTGCTTCCACACTGACACTCCTTTACACACAAACACACACACACACACACACACACACACACACACACACACACTTGCATGCTTCACTCACCCCATATGCTTCCTGTTTTTACTGTTTCATCATTCACTCACTGCTTGAAAAAAAAAAAGACTTGGAAATGTAATATAAAAACAAAAGCCAGAGAATAACTGCAGGGGCTGGTAAACGAAGCATAAAGACCCCGAGTGACCGAGGGGAATTATTTGGCTCCATTAAGCAGGCATTAACATGAATTACTATCTAATTAAAATTAAACAGCTCATTAATAACTTTGCGGTGGGGCCTTAGTGTGGAAGTTCTCTGGAGTGTGTGTGTCTGGAGTGTGTGTGTGTGTGTGTGTGTGTGTGTGTGTGTGTGTGTGTGTGTGTGTGTGTGTGTGTGTGTGTGTGTGTGTAAGAGAGAGAGAGAGAGAGAAGCTGTGTTGTGTCGTGGCCAAGAGAGCAATCAAGTGGGATAAAACTAAGCAGCTGCCCCAAAGGAAAGTCAGGGCCTGAGAGGGCTTACCTGTGGAACAAAACAACTACTCTGAATTAGCCAAATGCAAAAAAGATGTTCTTTACCAAATAAAGTTAACTTCATCCACAGTTTAATTCTGCAACACCAAAAAACGGTATTAAAACAAAAACTAAATGTGCACCTGTGTGGCTCAGAGGTCCCTAAATCTGACTAGGGCATGCCTTTCCCAATCTCTCTACTTTTCTCTACTGTCACTTCTCTAATTAGGCCTGAAAAATATTTTTAAATAGTAAAACTGAAATCCATTTAGACTGATGAAAATCTGCTCCAGTTTTAAAACCTGTGCAGCGCACAGCGGCTTTGTCAGGTGAAAACTCCAAATTGTCAACTTTACATGAATTAAGCAGGACTTTTTTTTTTGCTAAATGAATTTGTATTTCAGGGTTTAGAAAATAGTTTTTTAAAAATCTTTCATTAACCGAATACTGAATGGTGTTTTAAAATTCAATAATGCTTTATGTAATCCTTTATATAAAACCCAACAACCACCAAAAGTGGAGTTGCAACAGTGACATGTATGCACAAGTCATTCTGCTTCTGTGCATTTAAAACCTGTTTCTCTCTCTCTCTCTCTCTCTCTCTCACACACACACACACACACACACACACACACACACACATATGATGACATGGTCATTCATACTGAACTTTAGTAGAGGAGTGTGCATAAAATAAAAGGGCGGCGATGCTGGAATGAAGCTTTCAGAGTCACAAACAACAGCCTTTCCATAACAGGCAATGCGTTTGCACACTTACATGGGCACACGTCGTGTCGATATTGTGTGAGACACGTCAACTCACTGCTGCTGTGTCCTGTTGGGGTCGTGGCCTTCGTGTTGGCAAAGCCGCTCAGCCTTGCCAGATCTGTCAGGAGAAGAGACAGGAACAGAGAGAGAGGGTCAGGAGTCTGAGATCATCATGTTCCTGTTCTTGTCTTCAACCAGAGAAAATAGGAGATGCTTATTGAGGCATTATTGGCAACAATAATGATCACTGTTACCAGGAGTCGCAGTAATAACTGACATTCCACAGGCCCTGAAACAATGCCATTACAACGTAACCTGCACTGATTTCATTATCCTTAAAAATGCAGGATCAGCATCGAGAAACCAAAAACTTCTGAGCCTGAAATCAGGTTTGCAAACACCCTCCCTCGGCATGTATTGATAATGGAACCTCATCGTCCAAATCCAGCAGGCTGTCCAAAAAGCAAAACTTTGACGATATAACAACATAAAACATGAACATAAAAATAAGGAGCAGGAATAATGATAGATAGTTCTCAGAGATGGTGAGTGAATGACAGAGAGAGAGGGATATGGTGTTAGGCCTCAAATGTATGCCAGTGCATGCATCACCCCCCTTACCGCCCCCTTCTTGCTTCCTCTGGCCAGGAGCTGTTTACCTCTATATCAGCGGTGCTCTCTAAAAGCAGGGACCCCATCCATATTCACCGGCCTCAAATTCCTCTGCTTATCTCCCCCCCCCCAACCCTTGAAAAACCTCCCTGTGTTCCCCTCTGCACATACATACATACATAAACACGTCTTTATGGAGGCAAGAGGCAAACGCGCTGGGCCAGGAGGGGGTCGGGGATAAGAATCACCTTGAATTCAAAGCGGAGGATTGTGGGTCCTCGGCGGGCGGACGGACAGGCAGCCAGCCACACAAGCTATAAGGCTCACGCCGGCGTGACACACAAACCACGAGACAGGTAGAAGGCGGCTTTAGGGGATGGGAGCGGATGTGTGCACCAGGGCCCATTGGCGATTCAGAGGATTTGGAATAGTGAGGTGTGATGCTTATGAATTCGTGTGTTGTTAGATGATATGCATCATTAGGTGACAGGTGCATGTGCAAGTTGTGTTTCTGCATGTGCACACACAACTTTGTGAGTCAGTTTCTGCTGCAAATATAGATCTTCAACCTCATGGAGAGTGTCAGACATGTGGTCCGATCAGTGAAGTCTTTTTAAATTCAGACTTATTGATGTTGAAATTTTGAATGAGTTTTTTTTATTTTTTTTTATTTCTTTTTCATTTGACATAAAGTGACTCTAAACAACTTCAAAACCTCAGCTGACACAAGAAATATCTGCTTTGGTCATTTAAAACGTTATTGAGAAATCTAATTGGATTAGCTGTTATTCCCAACATGGAGATTTACATAAAGTGGACAAATCACTTATGTTGGTGGCTGCTTTGAAAAGGGGGAGCAGGAGAGTGGCTGATAAGAATTGAGAGTGTAAGTTAGGGCTCAAAGAGTGCTCCAGCAGAAGCAGAGACACATGGAGCAGGGGGGACCGGTACCCCGTTCCTCTGCAAGCTGCGTTGTTTGGGGATTGAAGTTGGGAACTCTCTCCACTACTAATTGCGCGCCGGTGCCTTTCATGAATATTCATTCTGGCGTGTTCAGACCCCGCCTAATTAGCCGAGAGATAGAGGAAGAAACTCGCACCTTTTACCACAAGAGAAGCGCCCCCCCCACACACACACCCCCACACCCCCACACCCCACCGTCGCATTCTCATGGGGATGCTGGCAGAATAGCCCAAGTTCATTAGCCAAAAAAGAAAGGGAAAAAAAAGTTACCTGAAAAGCACGGGACGATTTGGTCTTCAAAATGGATGGGCAAACAGGGGTTTTTTTCGGTTGCATATTTAGTGCCTATTACGCATGTCTGTCAAAAAAAAAAAAGAAAAAAAAAGGTGGAAACGAAATACAATTATCTGATTGAGTGAGTTGGTGAATATTATTCCACTCACTGTAGTTGGGAGGTACATCACATGAATTTTAAAATCTAAACATAGCTTGTGGCAGGTCGAAATGTTCCCCCTGGAATTGAGGAAAACTTGTATTTAACATCTAATATGAGGCCGAGGCCGTTTTAAGAATGTCAGTGTGTTATTTCAGGTATGCCTGTGGAAAATAAAACCTGATTAAACTTGATTTCCAAATTAAACGTTTGCATATTTATAGCCTTAGAATGAGGACTAAAATAACCTACCACTAAAAATCCTACAGTTCCTTTTAAAAACAAAAAAAAACATATTCGAAATATAGATTGGCTTCATTTAAATTCTATTCTGATTAACAATACAATTTAACTTTTTGTTTTTTGCATTATTTTATCATCTTGTTGAAAAGGCTCTGACTCTCAGTAATCTCGTAATTCTCCTCGTAACTATTTGTCATTTTCATACATTACTATCTGTTCTCTGCTGTGCATATTGACTGTATGGGGACCCAGGCAGAGAGAGAGGCAGAGGGGAAACTTGGTGAAGTGAAGGGTCGATGGGGTCCTATTGGTTGTGGTGCGTCCTGACAATAACTGCTGCATATTAAGTAGAAGGGGGGGGGGGGGGGGGGGGGTAAAACCGGGCTGGGGGGGGGGGAAAAAAAAAAAAAAAAGAAAAGAAAGGGTCCTTCATTCTAATAATAAACCCCTAAATTACAGTTGCACAGGATACACTCACCGGATTTAGTTAAGCTTTCTTTAAAAAAAAAAAAGAAAAAAAAGAATTACGTTTGGTCAGCAAAAGCATCGTGTAGACCCGGTCCTGTCCAGGATTGAATTAGTTTTCAGAGTGTAAGTTTTAATGTCTGCCCTGTTCCTGCATGTTCACATAATGTCAGGACATGACAGGAAAGAAACTCGCAAGAAAGTGAAGAATAAATCAGAGAACTGTGTTTCCAGGGTGATACAAAGAAGACACTTATTTCTCGCAAAAGAGGTCACCCAACTTCCTCGACACTCATCTCTGCGGTTCATACTCAGTATGCCTCGTAATTTCTTTTTTTCTTTTTTTTCTTTTTTAAATCCATCATATCGGGTTCATTTCCAGCCGCTTTTCCTGTACGGCCTATCATTCACCACTAAGTTCTGTGTGATCCCTTTCATCGAGCGCACCATGGAAACCTTGTGCGTCCTGGCAAAAATGCACCTCAGCGCACACAAGGCCATATTCTTTACAAAAGGGCCAAAGCATCTGGATCTTTCTTTTCCAGCAGCTCCTCGCTGGCATGGCAAAGCACAAGACTGGGTCTGTGTGGCAGAAACCACTGCTTTTTATAGACTGGGAGACAAGAATGACTGAATGGCTAACGCATCTTCATTAACTGAGAGAGAGCTGCATGGAGCTCCGGTCCCTTATAGCAGTGACACGCAGCCACTGAGGTCTCTCAGGAGTTCCAGAGAAAAGACACTGACAAGAAGAAATGTCCTGGCTGGGATTTCCCATTAACGAGTCGCGTTAGAGAAGCATTGTCCATCATTTTCTTACGTGTTTGTTTTTTTTTTTTTTTTTTTTTTTTTTTTTTTTTTCTTTGCATTTCATACAATTTCCCGGGGATATTCTATCTACCATTAGTTACACAAAATAGTGTTAAGTTCAGCTGTAAGGTGATGCTGTTACACTTCAGTCTATCCCATGTTAAAATGAGGCAATTTTATCACACAAATGATTGTCTCTCGAGAATAAAGGGGAAAAAAATACTTACAAAATATGACTTAATCATAAGAAGTGATTCATCAAATCAGACATTATGAATATCACCAATAAAAAGACACTGCATTAAAAACATCGTCATATATCTAAAAATCTGACTTTTTTAGGAATAAATTATCCTAAAATAACACGCAGATAAGTCGCAAGGATTGTTCCCCACTCATCCCAAATAAATATATAAAGGATGCGTGGATAAAAACCACGCCTTTCAAGAGATGATGACGAGCACCTGTGACCCCAACAACATTTTCCACACACACACACACACACACACACACACACACACACTCACACTCACACACTCACTCACTCACACACACACAGACACACACACACATACACTAGCTACAGTGTTAAGGCTGGAGACAAGAGTACAGCAAGGACGCGGTCACAGCAGAAAGGAGGCAACTTACCTTTTAGTCATGTAGTCCCGGATTAAAATGAACACTAGAGCTGAGTCGTCCTGTAAATAGAAAGAGAATAGTCGCATGGGGGAAGATGACAACAAACAAACACGCGGCAAAGATAAAACGGCAAAACATTGCTTTCAGGTAAATGATTAAAATGGGACTGTTGCGCCTGAAAAACCTTCCAAAAAGCTCCTGTTTTAGAAGGAGTGGAACATGTGCCTGATTGCAGAGTTTTAGGCGAATGGAACGGGAGAGATGTAAGATTTGTTTAAAGCCCCGCATTTCCATTTAAGAACGTGATTGTGTTTGCAAAGATCCCTTTCAATCTTCGCATCTCCCCCCCTCTCTCTACCCCTCAGCGTCTCTGAGGCTGCTTTGCAATTCATAGAATTGGTAATTTGCTATTGGGACAAAACGTGAAGGGAAAAATAATCAGATCAACCGGGAGAGGTAGGGAGGAAGGAGCCAGGAGGAAGAAACACAAGGTTTCACTCTCCAACTTGCTGCTTAGTAAAATGCTCCGAGAGGTAAATGATATAAGAATATAGCCTATTTTATTTTGTTGAATCGGTGAAATCTAAATTTCCAGGGCTGGGGGGGAGCAGGGGGGGAGTGGGGTCCAGAACAACTGCAGCAGCTTGGCAGTGATGATACAGTGTCATATAAAATTAAATTAGATTGTTTTATGATACATTTTAAATGATTATTATCAGATATGGCAGTAACCCTTGATAACGTCGATATTACTGTGTTCAGGATTTCAAAATAAGATACTGAATGATGTGAATAAATTGTGTATAATATCTGTCACCCCTGTCACACCTGCATAGTATACGTGTGTGTGTGTGTGTGTGTTTGTGTAGGGAGGGGGGTGGAGAGAGAGAGAGAGATAGAGAGAGAGAGAGAGCGTATCTTGGCCTTTCATAACTAAGTGGGTGGTGATGATGAGATCATACAACATTGAAAATTACCGAGACAATACAAATAAATGACATACGCGGAGGCTTTGAAATAGAGCAAATGCTTTCAAATTTGTCACACATTTACAGCAGCATTCACAGACACATCACATAGCTTATTTACACGCCTCTCGTCGTGTGGGTGGCTGCAGAGCTGGAGCATCGCGCCTTATAATCTATTTAAAATGAGGAGCACTATAATCATCAGTGACCAATTATAAAAGGTGCACGAGTGTGTGTTTATAAGTGCGTGCGTGTGTGTGTGTTGGACTGGGAAGTGTGTGTGTGTAGGGGGGGGGTCAACCCTTCAAAAAGATCTCCGTACTCCCCCACGTGGTTATTTGCAAAACAACCGATCCAAACCCAGGGAAACCTAATCAAATCCCGCAGCTGCAGCACGGTTCACCTTTCTGTGAGAGGACTGGGGAAAATATAGACAGGCTATCTGTGCGCACGAGTTATCAATGGAGAGCAGGTATACGAAATGAGAGAGGTAGTGTTAAAAACTCAAAGAGACATTTAATAAATAGAACATATGTTTTTTCTGTAACATATGTAAGAACGGAGCTCTATTCATCCTGTGCGAAAAATGCGCTGTAGCATGCTCTGAAACCCTGCGCCTATTGAATATGTCCCTAGTGGGCTTGAATCGGAGAGGAGCCAATACAAGCGGAGGGGAGGCGTGTCTTCGCTCTTGCCCAAGACCTCCCAGAGCAGGTTGTTGCGTTTTGGCTCTAAAGCCTGGAGACCTCCGAAGTGCTCGTCAGTTTTCGAAGTAGGAGCCATGGCGACAACAGCTCAGTATATTCCGAGGAATAACTCCTTACCGTCTAACCCGCTCATGCATCCGGATTCGGATAGGATGCACCAGGGGACGACCTACAGAGAGGTGCAGAAAATGATGCACCACGAGTACTTGCAAGGGCTTGCGGCTACCAACACGGGACACCCGATGAGCCTGACGCACCACCAGTGGCTGCCCACCTCCAACACCGACTGGTCCAGCGGCACCCACATCGGACAGCAGGAGCACAAAGCCAGCGTGCAGGCGAGCCGGGAGGACCTGAGCAGCGGCTTCCACCACAGATCTCACCTGGTGCACCAGCAGACGCAGAGTGGTCACCATGGTTCGTGGGCGCCCACCACGACGCACCACTTATCCCCGCTGTCCCCAGCATCCAACGGCCACCAGTCGCTGGTCTACTCCCAGCCTGGATACACAAACCTCAACGCAATGCTGAGTCCCCAGCCCGGCTCCCTGCACCATGGCATGCGGGACCCGCTCCACGACGACTCGGGCAGCCACGACAACCAGATGGAGTCGCCCCAGCAGGCGTTCAGCCACCATCAGGACCACTCGGACGAGGACGCGCCCAGCTCCGACGACCTGGAGCAGTTTGCCAAGCAGTTCAAGCAGCGGCGGATCAAACTAGGCTTTACGCAGGCGGACGTTGGCTTGGCCTTGGGCACCCTGTATGGAAACGTCTTTTCTCAAACCACAATCTGCAGGTTTGAGGCGCTGCAGCTCAGCTTCAAGAACATGTGCAAACTTAAGCCGCTCCTAAACAAGTGGCTGGAGGAGACAGACTCAAACACTGGCAGTCCCACCAATTTGGACAAGATTGCTGCGCAGGGCAGGAAACGAAAGAAGAGGACCTCCATTGAAGTGGGGGTGAAAGGTGCGCTGGAAAATCATTTCTTAAAATGCCCAAAGCCATCTGCTCATGAAATCAGCACTTTAGCCGGCACTCTGCAGTTGGAAAAAGAGGTTGTCCGTGTTTGGTTTTGCAACAGAAGACAAAAAGAGAAAAGAATGACACCAGTGGGGGTCCCTCACCCGAATATGGAGGACGTATATTCCCAAGCAGAGACCCCTCCTCTACACCGCACACTACAGAGTCCTGTGCAGTGACTGTTTTCATGAACAATCCGAGCATTTCCGCGGGGGGATAGGAAAGAGAAAGGGACTATGGAGTTTACAGTATTTAAGTTTGGCTTTTGTTTTCCAGAGAGAAAAGAGACATGGAAAAGTTGAACAGATGAGTTTTGCCCTTAGTATTCGGAGATCGTCATGTCCAGCAAATAGATGGCAAGAGGGAAAATGTTAAAAAAAAAAAAAAATCATGAAAAAAATGACAAAAAAAAAAATGTTCGCTATTACTGATTCCGTGCGCATTTAAAGTGAAACAAAGATCTTTATTTACCAAAATTATATGGAGGAGACATGCAGATAAAGTAAATTTGATATCCCATGGCTGTTTCAAATGGGGAGTAATTAAATGTGTCAATTGAGGCCAATCTCCTCCTGGTGTACAATGAACTGTTGGCGCTCACCAGAATGAGGTGGTTGCCTGAAAATGATCAACACTGGAGATGAGTAGCCTACACTGAATGAACATTTTTTGCTTTTTCAGGCTTAAACTGATTAACCAGATTTCTGAATATTAGTGTATACTTTCTTTGTTCTATTAAGTGTGATGTTTTGGTTTGGAAATATTTTAACTTCAATGTCTCTCTTTCTGCAGACTGTCTATTATTTCTGTCATGATTTGCTATATAGGTGCTGTAACTCATCAGAGCAGCGTCTAATTTTTTTTTTTCCTGTTGATGGTGGGGAAGTGATAGAAATGATGGCACCAGAAAACACTCATACTTGTACGTGCAGACACATTTCAGAAAATGTCCAATGCAACAGGACGTCTAAGTTCTGACTGCATGCCTTAAAAAAATATTTAAAGCTTTGCAGCTGACCACGTCGAAATTTGTAAACAACACCAGACGCTAAAAAGGGCAAATTCTAAACAGGCATTTCTTGTTTTGGTGATTTTTTTTTATTTTTTTTTTTTTGGGGGGGGGGGGGGTTTTTTTCAAATAATAGTTTTCTTTGCATGGAGCACTTATTCTTTTGTTAATATTATTATTGCAATTTTTACATTAGTTAATAAAATAGTGAGTGGAGCTGATCTCAATAGGCTTAAACACAATAAACCCCATGTTTACAGGTTCCTGGTTATCACCACAGAGCGCTTGTCAGCTCACACTGGTCACTGCCTCTTACCCTGTTGTATTCCAAACATTTCAAGAGAGATTGGTCAAAATACGAAATGAAAAGTAATAATAACTCAGGTAACTTCAGTGCCCCATGTCGGAATATCACGCCTGTACATGATTTTTGTTCCTCTGTGTTTATTTTTAATTTTTTCCTATGTTTTAATCTGGTTACAACCACATCGTTTTCCTTTGTCCCCTAGATCCAATGTATTACATTAAAACGCTGGATTCGGAGATTAGAAAATAATAATTCATTAAGGGAAAGCGATGAAGGGACTCACTTTAGATATATTTATTTTTATTTTTCTGACCTGAAAGGAAATCTGAAAAATCTCATGCGTTGTGTGTCATTTCTCAATGTTGGACCAGTCCAAAAAGCCTACAGCAGTGCTATTCAATACAGATGAGGGAAACTTTTTTTTTTTCCAAGAAAAAAATAATAATGATAAAAAAAGATTTTAGAGAAAATGTTGCCAGGATTATTTCCGATATGTAAATATGTCCAATATGTAAACTTGTATTTGTTCTGAGATATTGTTTTGTTTTTGTTTCTTTCCGGGCAGTTTTGTACACTTACTAATTCCAAGAAGATATTTTAATATGATTTCATTTATGAATCTGACCATTTATATATATATATATTTATTTCTTAAACGTGTTTGGAGCTTTTTGTTTAGCTCTGTTAATGGTTATGTTGCAGTGGATTTCAGTATGTTTTTCTTTTTGTTTACTACATTGGTTGTATGTTGATTGCTAAATGTAGACTGCAAAGTCACATTTATATTTATGTTATAGTAATATTTTATTACTTACATAAAACATATATACAAGAAATGGTCTTTTGTCTTCATTAAGATCCAAACCACTCGTCCTTTGTTGCTGTCTGTTGTAGCCTCGCCAGGGAAACAAGATAAAGATGATCATAAAGTTTAATGCTGTGCAGTGTGTGCAGAGCATCGGGAGCTGGTGAGCGCACCATGTGTTCAGTTGAAATCGCAGTGATTCGTTATGTAACAGGGGGTCGTTTAAAATCAGAAGCTGTGTACATGTGCTGTTAAGGGGAATAGACAACAGTATTTTACCTCAGGCATTCCCTGCTAAGTTCACACAGACTCTGACGTTGTTCACATCTTTGTGTAATCGCAGTATTAAATTGTGCAATATTAATACGAAATTATTGTCTTTTTTATTGAGTGCCTATTATTTATTATTATTATTAGTAGTAGTAGTATTAGTAGTAGTAGTAGTAGTAGTAGTATATGAGAGACCTATTTATCCCACTGAGAGTAGCCTTCAATCATACCGAAACTGTCTCCCTTATATAAACCATCGCTCATGTTTTAAGCATCTGAAAGACGAAGAGTTTGGTGTGAAACTGAAGCACCTGCAGGCAAAAATCTGCCTCTTCTCTAAATACAGCGAGAGAAAAAACATATAGAGGATAAACAAATACCGCAGGCCCTAAAGAGTAAAGACAGGCCTGCATTCACAGGCAGCATATTTTTCTATGTGACATGATGTTAAATTTCTCTAAAGCACATATTTAAAGTAGCTTTAAAGTTAGGCCCTTCTGTCTTTCGTCTAATCAGGGGCCACAGCGGCAGACAGCGCGTATTGTTTCTACATTTACATGTACACGTTAGATCAGGATAGAACTGGGCTTTAACAGAGAAATTCATTGAAGGGGCTTAGTATTTTTCTTTTCTCACGAACACCTTCACGGTTTTATTTCTCTATGGTGAAAATCACTGAGAAAAGTTTTTTTTTTTTTCCAAATGTAAGAAAAACAACAACAGGAAAATTCTACACTCACAGAGCTCACAATGTCAAAATCTGAGTTTGCTGAAGAAACATAAACTTGTCAGCATTACTTTAATTATCAGGGACAAAATATTTCAAATAGTTATCAGTTGCCCATCTATATTTTATTAGGCTACTTTCTCAGTGAAGGTGGGCCGTTATCAAACATGAAAACGCTGTAATGAGTTGGAAGTGACGTTCAGATTCTAAAGAAAACTCAAGTCAGAGTTTGGTAATATTTTCTTTACATTTTTACACAGATTTCCACGCGATGACACCCGACGTCCACGAATATTTCCCTTCAATTTGCGTAATTAGATTTTTATTTCAAAGATAAATTTGTGTGCGTCATTTTAGAGCCGTGACAAGCGCTGGAGAAAAAAGTAACAAAACACAGAATAAGCCTGTCTATTTTTTTTTTTGTTCGAGACTTTTGTGGTGCTGTGATGAAAGTGGAAATGAAGAGGCTTTGCAGTGGCTGAGGTGGTCAAACTGTGGGAGAGGAGGCCAACGTTAAGGAGCAAACATAATCTCAGAGAACAGCGAGCCACAGGCGCCCCCTGCTGGCAAGATCCAGGGACTGCAACACCAAAGCTCTGCCTTAAAGTTTGAGAGAAATTAACTGTAATAACAAAAATAGCAACAATAAAACAATAAAAATAATATAATCATTATTGTCAGTGTCGTTCCACCTATTCGTGTGCGTTTGTGTAAAACACACACGCAGCTCAAACATGCATCACAGGCAGCTTCACTTGCTCAATCAGTACACACCTTAACAGAACAGACACTAAGTGGTGTTTCCTTTGTCCTGTCAGATATCAAGCTCATGAGTAAATCTCAATGGGCATGACATGCGCAACACTGCAGGAGGTAAAGTAAAGTAGCTACACCCCTGCTCACCAGTCTCACTCTGTCTACCTCTTCACTGCATCACGTCGAGCAAAGAGACATCGACTCCTGTTTTTTAAAAGTTTTAAATGTGGCTCAATCAGCCATCAAACACCAAACCTCCCAGTATCAGGCTCGGCTCTCAAACTGCTCAAGTGACCACAACAAAATGTATTGAAACGCAATACGAAAAGGCAGAGGCCTAGAGAGCGGACATACATGGTGAAGCAGAAGGAGTCCACAGTTGACCAGACAAGAGAGATTGTGGTGACTGGCACCAACTGTTATTTTTTGATGATATGCAATTTTTATTCTGGACCGTATGGAGGGACACAACCTCCATTATGCCGATAAATCAATAATACATGAGGAGAGCTCATCACTAAACAGCAAAACCCAGCTATTTGACCTACAAATCACCACAGTTCACCCTCTCCTCCGCTCCCCCTCTCGGTAGACTGCTCTCCTGCACTGAGTGGGCCCTCGGCAGCACTTGCAGAGGAGGCTCCAGCCTCAGCAGTGCCTGCCTGTGCCTCGTGAACACCGATGCCTCCTTCATCAGGGAAGTATCGTCACACACAGGAGATGTGGATTAGTGATGATTAGCAGGGATTATGGCTGGTTAATGGTGGGAAAATACATTAGGAACCATCGGCTCTGGGAGGGGGAGGGGATTTCACTCACGCTAGCGGATTTGCATTGATCCACAGCAAATGAATGAGGATTAGCAGCATCAAGCTATCTGCCAACAGATAAATAACATTAAGCGTATTATACGCCAACGCCTGTTATTAATGACATTACAAACACCACTACAATGCTGGCAATTATGGAAATAATAGGAGCGGCTGAATAATGTACTTGGTTGGGATTCTTGGGATTCCAGATCATCCTCATGTATGAGCCAAGCTCCTTACTGGCAGAGAAGCGTATAGTTTTTTGGGAACCGCTTTCTAAAGGATGTACTTTAAGGGGTTTATATATTGTTAATGTATTGATGTTTTATAACTAATTCACCACTGAGTCATAGGCCACTAATAAGCCATTTGTAAGAACAAGTTTTGGGTTGCCAGGTTGGGAAATCTACCTTTCACTGTCATACATCCTTCTCCAGCACAAATTCATTCCACCACTTTACTTTTTGGAGAAGAGCTGAAGAGCACCTGGACCAGAGGCCTTACCAACATGTACAACTCCAGACTTATTAGATTACTGTAGTGGGGAAAGCCTATATTAAACATCTATTCACACCCTAATACCCAAACATGTTTGCATCCTGCAAGTCCATAACCGGGTAACCCAAAATCTGTCATTATTAATTGCTTATTACTGATCTATAAAGGATTAATTGATGATTTTTTTTAACACTAACAAGCACAAACAAGTAAACCATATTAGAGTGTGGTGCCATTTTTAGGAGTGTGTGAACTACTTTAGCTTGCTGCAACAGATGCCAAGCTCAGAAAATAGCACTGAATAAATGCGATGGATCATTCACACTGTGTTAATAAGTCACGTCAAGCTCAAAAATACAGTTTCATTCGCTATCTGCATCTTTTTTCCTCATGTGGCAGGTAATGATAAAGTTCTATTGGATCAATACTGAAATATGATTGACAGTGATTCAACTGCAGAGAGGGTATCTACAATATACGTCCCCTGCGTAGCCGCAACATATTACTCTGTAGGCAGGAGTGTGGAGGAGAAAAAAGTGCTCATTCCTCCGTCTAACCCACATTTTTAGCCTGACAGGTGAAAGAGCCTTTAGCTTTCTTACTCTCTATTACTACCTCTTCCTCCAGCTGAGTTTTCCTCTCCTCTTTTTACCGTTTATGTAATAAATACTCCACTCCCACAGTGAGTGGCAGAGAAAGGAGGGGTGGGGACTGGAAAAAGAACAGAATAATGCATTTTTTCATCAAAAATTCCTTCTCTTCCCCTACCTCAAGGTTTCCTCCTCTGAGCCACTTGAAAGATGGGCAACAATGTGGCCACACAGTGAACACCTAGTTACCATATGAAACACTCCAGCAGTGAACTGGAGGAGACGGAGAAGGGAGAGGAGAAGTCTTGTGTTATTTATGATACTGGGCCTTGTAGCTATATGGGTTCCCCCTTCATGTCTACTCCGAGGTATGGCCCCCATATGCGAAGGGGTATAAGTGCGGCTTTAGAAAGTTACTCTCCCCTCCCCTCCGCATCTCTTTGCTCCTCACTCGCAGGTTTTGAAGAAGAGAAGTAGCCCGTCTCCCTCTTTTATGGCTTTGAGGGACATTTTATATCGCCTCAGGTGTCTGTCAGTGTGACTAACAGTTCTGAGAGTGGAAAACTAATATCTCAGGAACTTGCCTCCAGGCAGCAGCACATAGATGTTACTGTTGGTGGCATACAATGAGAAGAAAGTCATACTTTAGAGGAATTCAGCAGCAGCAATTACTACTGATTCAGTGGGCTGGTTGGTATTAAACAATGGCTTTGACAACCTTAGCGGATGATAAGACACAGTGGGAAAGGCAAGATGAATACAGTCATCTGTACAGCACAAGCTGCCTTCATTTTGTTGGATGTCTGACAAAAGCTTGCAAAGAGCCCAAGGAAATGTATTAGAGATAGTACACTAAGCAAACAAGGCAATCATAATAACGGTTTTATTTTTTTGGTCCTGTCAGGACCTCATGTCACATCTGAAATCACACAGCACAGCTGTTGAGGAGGCCTTTTAGACTACTGCACAAGGTTGCAAAGTTAATTGATGCGCCTAAAAGAACATGGCAGTCCCATGTTAAAGGTTGTCTCCTCTTTTCACCTTCAAGCTTGGCTTTTGTCAACTGTAGTAAAGGCACCGCAATGGCTTCTGACTTCAATAACAAGGTTTACTGCAGAGAAGAGGAGATGAAAAGAAAAGACAAGGCCTTGCAGTAAAGAGACACACACTGGTAAACAATAGGAAGGTCATCTAACCCTGGAGCATGCTGAGATGTTCAGGGCCTTCTTTCCATCAAGGATATTCAAAAAGAAAAAAAAGCATGGCTATTCAGAATTCACAAATGTATAGGCAAAGCAGCCTATCCTTCTGCTTACCCTGAGCAGCTCTGTTGTCTCGTTAAGCAGACATATGGACAATCTCAGAAACGATAGCAAAAGATTCTAACATAGAGATCCTGGCAGTACAAAAGTAACTGAGGAAGTTCCAGCTCTGCTCTACACTGTGTGCCAGCCCTATAATCCAAACCCAAACAACATTCTTTACTGTTGTCCTTTACCCATGACTGATCCTTCGTGTTATGCATGCTGGAATGGATATTATATTGCGAACCCCCGCAAATTGGAGCCGGACAATAAAAAGATCATCAAAGATGATCCCGCTGCCCCCGACAGTCAGCTTTGCCCTGCGATGCTGAGTTCAAAGGACGAAGATCGGTGGGCAAATGAGTGCTGTTGCTCAGCGCACAGTCAACCGAAGCAACAACAAAGATAAGGCTGAAGGAAATAAATATATAAGGACGGAGGAGAGAGTAGAGGAGGGGAAAAAATGGAGGGTGTGGGGGGCGTTAGACACAGCACAGAGATGAAATGGAGACCTGCCACTGTGCTCAAGGACACCGCGTGCCACTATGTAATTAGAAATGTACACAGATGATTTGGATGCAGCGATATGATTAGGCAAAGCAGTCCCCAGTCTTAGGCCTAATCAGCTCACTTCTGAGAGATACTCCAAGACTGCTGGTGTGTGTGTGTGTGTGTGTGTGCATGCGCGTGTAGGGGAAGTGAAGGGGGTGTTACACGCTCTCCCCTCACTACAAGCACTGGAAGGGTACAAAAGAGAAACTGCCATACAGGCACATAGGGGAAAAGTGTGACATTTAATGTGAACACACAAACACATATGCAGGATCTGTTTATGTTAAGAATTGTGACCACCATTAATAGATGGTGCTGCTGTAACTGTATGCTCTGCATGTTTTATGAACACTTGCTGCTGAGCCCGTGTCAAAGACTTGCAATAATGAAAACACTGGAAGCAGTAGGAAACAGTATAGGCAGCTGATTGGCAAGATGAAGGGGAGAATGTAGAGAGAGAGAGATAGTAATAGACGTTGGTAGGAACCTTCATTATACAGTCTTTCTGAGACAAGTATAGTTTGTGAGTAATAATAAACTTGACTTGAAGTAGGATTCAAGAAAGGATTCATGAAAGACAATGTTTCACTGTTGTGCTCTGAGTCAGCTTCCAGGTCAAACTTCAAATCAGTCTTTTGAGAACAACGAGTTCTGAGGTCAGCTCAGGAAGAATTGAAGAAAAACACCTAAAATCCCAACACATATGTGCCCTGGAGCAAGAGGCCGGGATACACACAAAAGAGGTGATGGTCTACTAAGACCCTGGTAATGAGCAGAGGCCAATTAAAAAGAACTGGTGCCTCCTCCTCCTCCTCATCTACCTCCTCCCTTTCTCCTCCTCGCTCTTTCTATCCTTCTGTCTCTCCTCCTCCAGTGGCTTGTTATTGATCACCTTTAACCTCGTCTCTCAGTGATGTCAAAACTACCATTTAGGCTCATCCCTAGGGCTGAGCGTGTGTCGATCGCACCCTGCCCCATAAATCATTACTGGGAGGAGGGCTCGGGAGGGTCTGGCCTGCCTGAAGCGCAGAGGGAAGGCCTGACTTTCACAGACACATTTCGGCAGAGCCCAGCCCAGCTCCCCCGGGGGTCAAGGGGTCATCGATGGTCCCATGGATTAGCACCCAGACACCCCGCTAACCCTGGTTCCTCCAGCAAACCCACCTCTATTCCCCCACGGGCCCGGCAGTAGCGCCCCTTTGATTTTTAAATAAGACAAAAGGTCAGTCGGCGTCCTGCCCTGTCTTCGCAGTGATCACCCTCCCTGTACATGACGATTCTTCTTTATTAATGATGGATCCTAATTTCTGTCTTGTCACGCAAACTGAATGAGGGATGAGCAAAGTTTTAGGTAAGATGTTAAGGGAAGTTCACTGAATGATATGGTCGAGAGAGTTTGTCAGCCACGTGCTGTGGGCTACAAGAGGCTATTGTTGTCACTATCTATCTCTTTGGCTATCTGTGTTGGCCTCATACAAACTCCCCTTTACCTCCTCCTGGGCCGGAGGCGCCTCATCGCCTCAGTACATGGCTGCATATCAGCCAGATGCTGCATTCACCCGCAGCCCTCCTCCTCTTCCCTTCACCCCTTCCTTCCCCCCACCTAATGCTGTCTTCCCTATATAGAGGCAAATTAACAAATCTCTCCAATCCACTCTCTCTGTCTCTTTCTCTCTCTTTCTCTCTCTTTCTCTCTCTCTCTCTCTCTCTCTCTCTCTCTCTCCCTCTGTGTCGGTCTGTCCACCTGCTGCTCTCCCTGCAGTGGTCAGACTGGGTTAGGTTATACCCTCCTCAGTCACAGTCAAGGGGCCTGGGGATGAGGGGATGATGGGTAGAGGTGACAGGTCCTTTGTTGGGGTAAAGACTCATGACCCATGGGTAAGGCAAAGAGAGGAAGAGGTAGCGGAATCTATCACTCACCACAAATCCACACCCGTTATATCCGTCTGGATGATGTGTAGTTGGTGGTCATTTTGTCGTCTTTTTTGTATTAGTTAGCAATTAATGGTGGATTATGAGCATATGCAATTACTAAAATGCTACTTAAGTATAAGTTTACCGTTTTTGCACTCAAGTATACTCATTATATGCTACTGTATACAGCAACCCCACTTAAATTTAATAGCAAATATTGTATTTTTACACCACTACATTTATTTGACAACTACAGTTACTAGTTACATGTAAGAAAACCTGAGGTTACAAAGCATAATGCAAAGTTATGGATTAAATGACCCTTAATGATTAGTTATTATATCCAAATTGACCAATTCAAACCTCATCTTATATGTTTATTAATCTAATATTATGTAATAATGTAACAATGATAGGAACCAGTGTTGGAGATTGCATGAAGAGCTTTTACTTTTAATGCTTTAAGTGTTCAGAGACTTGTATCGGAGTATTTTTACTTAGTGGTATCTGAATCTGAATACCTCAGTTCAAATATGTCTGGTGCAGCTGCTTTCTGTGCTTTTGGCAGAGTGAATCAGGGATCACACACGGTCGCTAGCTTGCATATACGGATGAAAGGTGATCCGTTGATGTTGAGGGGGGGGTGGTGATGGTGAAATGGAGCAGAGGGTATGGATTTGGTACCCATTGTTGGTAGGGGTTCCCATATGCCTCTCCACCTACTCCACCCCACCCACCTCTCCCCTGCGGGACAGCCCTGCCAGGGGGTGCAGGCATGGGACAGGACACTTTGCTACGGAGGGGATTAATTGGTGTGGCACCTCTTTGGTGCACATGGCCAAAGCAATTAAATAGTGGCCTTAGGCCTTCAGTTTGCTATTACTAAACCAGTAACAAAGCAGCAAATTGGACCTTCTCTCCGTACTTATGCCCACATATGAGCGCGACATGAAACAAATTCTGCATGTGTCTGCAGAAGTTGTTATATGAAGTGTGAATACAGGGAAAATGACTACAGGTATGGCAGCATCAAAGACATAAGGAAGGCGAATGATGGAGAGTGAAGATTTTAAAGACAGATTTTTTTTTAAATATCTGCTAACATTATGTTTGTATATATGTGTCCATGTGTTTCTGCATGGACATTTGAATGTACTATGTGCAGAGTAAGCAGGGTCTGGTGGCTTTCTTATCTCTCCCACTGTCTCTCCCACTCCCTGCAGCCGTCAATTAGTGAGCCCTGGTGTGCAAAGGCCTTGTGCTTTTTCACATGAGCCTTTGTTGCTTCTCTCTCCCTCTCTCTGTCTCCCCGTGTTTGAAGATTGAGAAAAGACACAAGGCAGGTTACTGTAGCTCCTCCCTGGGGTATTGGTTGCTGTCTGCCCCTCTGTAAGCCTGCCTGGGCCTGAAGCAGCAGACCAGAGAGTCCACAGAGCCTTCAAACACAGGAAGGAAGACTCAGGCCTGGCCACAGAAAGCCAACCCCTGTCAGAAAGAAATGGCTGTGTCAGATACACCATCACCTCTACCAATGCAGAGAGTTGAATAGTGCCTGAGATGTGTAGTACATTATATGTGTACATATTCTATATACATGCAGTATACAGAGGAGAAAGATAAAAAATCTAAGGACTAAGAAAAAAACGTAAGGAGGCAGATGAGGGAGAGGGTGGGGTAGGATAGGAAGAGAGGAAAAGAGGAGCATGAGAAGCAATACAAGAAAGAAAGGGAATAGATAAAGAGAAATGGAAAGAATGACTTTTATGAAGGCAAATCAAGGGAAGAGAGCAGAAAGAGGATGAGAATTAACGCAAGGAGTTTAAAAGGAAAGCAGACAGGGGAAATAAAAAGTAGACATGGAGAACAAAGAATCTGGATGAGGAAACAACATCATATTTTTATATGTTCTTACTTTTATCTCTTTATTCAGTTTCCTTTATGCTGTCCAGGCTAAACAGCTGTTTTCCCAGCACTGCGCTTACATCAGGCAGTCTCCTCTGTATAAAACAAAGGGCCCTTTTTGGTCTTGCAGTTGTCCCTAAAGCACAGTGTGCAAATTAACCTATGAAAAAATTGATGTGATTTATAAAATCCTTTGAAAGTATAGGAAATATTCCAAATCAGCTGTAACAACTACCCTCCTTTACTCTTGATTATATACTGTATATATATATTTTTTTTTATAGAGTTGAAGATTTAGCTGTTTACAGCTTCTGAGGATCGGTAAAACCAAAACAGAGCCAGAAAAGCACCTCTGTTAGCTGTCAATGTCACAACTGCTGAAGAGCATTTCCAGGTGCTACATTGAATAACTGACAGCTCCGTTCAGAAATTCTAGTGGTTTAGCTAATAGTGATTGTTCTATTAAATACAATTGAGCAATTTAGAAATAACCACGGAATACGCTTTTTGTGCCGAGTGCAGACAACATTTGTCTAATGAAGGCCAGACGCGTTCACCCCCCAACCACCCAGCAGCCCAGCCCCTTCAGCTCTCCACCCCAGCCCAGATCTCCAGACACTGGGCTGGAGAGAGGCGTGAAGAAGGGGCCCAGACTGCTAACCATCCATCACATCCGTCTGACCCGCCCCGCAGTGCTGAAAAGACCACGGTTATCACTCACCCCTGACACAGTCATCGACGTTTGCCCTTAAAAGCGCACTCACGCACGCACGCACGCACGCACACACACATAAAGACACTGAAGCGCACATATAGACACTCTACAACGTCTTTGCAGTCACTCCAAAATGTGCCGTCACCGCTTGTCCTTCCTCAATTGAACTCTCATCACCATCCATCAACTCTCATCATTCACAAAAATGCCAACACGCTCAACAGATGGCTCCAAACCAATGAGACCATGACAAATGCCAGGTAACTCCCAACAGGGGCCAATCACATTAGTCTGCACTCTCAACTAGGAAACAGTTATTTCCAGTCCTGGAAAACAGTTATGCAAATCTAGTGTCAGCTTCGATCTAGACTGGTGGGGACCTTTGTGCTGATCTGAGTTGGGCGTTACAATAGCTTCTATTGTCCCACTGCCTCTCAGCTTTATTACATATGTATGTGTTGATTGCTGCAAAACAACAATGCTGGTGCATGGCATTAAGCAGTAACAATAACAGTGATGCTTGGAGCTCCTACTCAGCGTTGGATGTTTATCCAACAAACCTCTGTGTTAACGCCCAGTACCCAGTGGTGTGAAATACCAGCAGAGGAGCCAGCTTGGGAATATCATGAATGGAAACTCCAGTATATTGAGTACTTTCTGGTACTGAAGCGCATTTCAGCGATTTTAACTGTTCACACCAAAATCAATAACAGAATAGGGAGGGTTGAGTGTATTTATTATTTATTTATTATCGTGAAATGATTCAGAAATCACAAGTCATCTGAATAACTTTTGGTTTTGTGCTGTATACAGAATGTTTTGTCTTGAGTCTGGACACTAAGCTTTGTATATAGACCCAGTGAGATCCATACTGTGTAGATGTGTGAAATTGATAGAACCCGTGGCACAATGAACAGATACGAGAGCGCTCCGTAGGCTCAAAGGTCACCTGGCCCACCCACGTCACTGTGGTGTAAGAAGCCTGCGTGGAATGCCAGCGGGTCGTTCTGGTCGAAAACCTTGGGTTTGTCACCCGCCTAACCCTCCAAGCATCGTGACACACCCGAGAGGGCCAAGCTATGTGCCACCCCCGCCGGCACCCTGTGGTATCAGAGACCTCCCCACCCTTGGGTCCCATTCACACAAAACCACACATGGGCGTACGCAGACAACAGCCATCTCTGATGCCCTTCTGATTCTCTCGGCTGGCATTTAGCTGGAGAAGTTAAGAGTGTGTGCGTGCACGTGTGTCAGTGTGTGTGTTTGTTTCGGCGGGGCGGGGTGCAGCAGGGAAGAGGTTGGGCTGAGGTGACAAGAGTTGTGGTGCAGATGTCCCCACAGCCAGCAGAGCCTCATGAATGGCAACTGTTGTGATGGTGACGGGGAAACGCGTTGGAGGCCTGGCCTACGCACTCCAGTCATCTGAATGGCTGGAATTCAGCATGGTCGAAAAGACAAGCTCATGCGTGCAGACGGGAAACAATGTGCCCTCTTTATTACTTTTTCTCCATCTCTCTCTCTGTCACTCTCACTCTTTCTTCTTTGACTCTTCTCATTCCCTCTCTGTAAATGTAGCTGTAATTTTCATTGTGTTGATGGTTTCATTGTGACACAAATCTTACATGGTACCTTTTAAAATTGTTGCTCAGTATTAAAACTTACTGTGCCTAACTATAAATATAAATACATGAGTAAAAACATAAAAGCAAATTGATTAATTCTAAATAATAAATTAAATAAAGCAACTAATTCTTCGAGGATGAGGCACAATCTATTGAAACAAAGGAACAAAGATGGATAGGAAGTCACGGTGTAATTGATTTGAAGTGGAAATGTTATGATTGATCTATTGATTAGCTCTCTGCTGTTCCAGCCCTTTTTAAACAGCAGACATACAGCTTCACTCAGGGGACCATGAAGCAAGGGGCCTCAGAGGAACACACACACACATATACACACGCACACACACCCACACCCACACCCACACACCATAGGTCCATCTATCTACCATGTGACTTTTAGGACTATGAGACAAAGGAGAGATAGGATGAGGCGGCCTCTTCAAGCTCTGTCCTATTAAACATCTGTTCAGCCAGTCCAAGAAGCTGATGCTTGGTCAAACACATCTTAGAATTTACTCTCACATTGCAATTTCTTCAGCCAATGATATTGACAGTATCTGTGCTGAAAACACATTTTTCTGGGGAGAAATAGAAAATCTGCTGCTATCAGTTTGCTCTTTTTTTTCTTCTCAGTACATTGTCAACAATTGATGTAAATTCAAGCACACACAAAGACACTACCACAGATACACATAAGACATCCACAGCCAGTTTTTGACAGACTTATAGCACTAATCAGTCCATAAATATGGATGTAACCTCACACACCGGCTACAAACCAAACAACAAAATAAATAAACAGCTATACTGAATTGGTGAGATAAAAAAACTCAAACACAGACACTACTCTTTCATGTATTTACATTAGATCTTAAATATTTTCAATGACTAATTACAAGTTCTGTTTGGTACCATCATACACCTACACCTTAGTTCCATCAGTGGTAAACTCAACTTCCATCTCCTTCTTTTATTAGTGACAGTGAAGTGGACAGCCAGACCACAGTGAAGTCCTTTATCCTGACTAACAAACAGATAAATCACTCAGCTCTAACCCACACACACACTCACAGGGGAACGACGGACAGTAAAAGTCTGACATGTCCAAGAAAGACCAAGAAAAGGATTCTTGTTTGAAGCAGGAAGGGGTTATTGTTCACTAGATGCCAGGGCGTGGGCATCCAGGCACAGATTAGCAACAGGGAAACATTATCTCTTTGGCACAGTTTACAAGACCCATTCTGGCCTGGCCTGGTCTAGTTTGGCCATCTAGGTACTTTATGTTCTGAGTGGCTCTTGTCTCCCATAAGAACAAAGTGAAGTCTTGTTGGAGAAACCCAGAGGGGTGAGTCCCTGCTCTCCTCCCACCTCCTCTCCTCCCTTTTATCCCCCTTCTCCTCCCCTCTGGCCCCCAGACCAACTGCGAGACTGCTGGAGTTCAAGCCTGGCCACGTGTTGGCCATTACACTCCCACAATGACCTTGGTGAGCTCAACATTTAGAGTCCCATAAAAACATTATTGTCCAACTCCTGGGATCATTTGTCCACTACCACAAAGGCTCAGAGAAAACCAAAATGTTAACCCCCCCGGGGTTTTGCGGAGGCACATATTTCAGATTCTGCCCCTTCTCCTCCTTTCTACCCATCCACCCTCCTGGTACCACATTGCACCCACACTGACGTACTTCCCAGTGGTGCCCACAGGGCACTCCTACACCAGCACATTCAGATATGAAGAAGGCTGCCTGGTCAAAACTCTGCCCCATAAAAAAGACATTTTGTGTTTTGTGCTCCCAAAGAGCAAAACCAACAATAATATCCATTCTCCTCTGCATACATCACCATTTCAGCTTTTTCCCTCTCATTTTATTGACTTTTGGCCATAAATGTCCCTGTTTGTCATCTGTCCATCTGTCCATCCATCTATCCTTCCCTTTTCAAATGCATAACTATGGACCCATAACAGCTAGAAGTCCCTAATGGTTATTTAGTCTCTAAATACGTCCATTTCACATCGCCTGGGTGCATGTACCTGAATGGGCAAGGTCGTGCCAGCCTATTAGCCATATTAAAAACCAACCCATTATGGTAATTGGGGAGGTCTAATGCATGTACAGGTTGCTTAGCGCCCATGTATTAGCTCTGATAGATGACTCAGTGATTAGCATTGAAAGGTACATTGTAGTACATAGCTGCTGCTTGCCCCTGTGCTCGTCGTCCTCTGATCCTGTCTCTCAATGTGGTGACCTCTACTGTGGACACTTAGGCCAGTTATGCATGTCCCTGACCAAATGTTTGCTGCTGGGAATCAGAGTGACCGCTATGGACAAGGACATTCGTTATTCACTGTGACAGTGACAGAGAGTTTTAACTCTTTTTTTTCTTGGAGGGCTGAAAAATATACTTGATTTCCTTTGACCAGCAGGACACGATTGTGGTTAAAAAAGGTGGAAGGGACCTGTCCTATCCTAATTACCTAACCTCACATAAATGGACTTAAGATGCGCATGTAAATGTAGATACTGTGTACAGCCTGGATTCTAATCTACTGGTACAGTACTCAAAAGTAATCAAGCAATCAAAAATAGATTGATTATGAAGTTGAAAGAAACATCTCAGCAGTGTATTCATTAAAGGCGCTATTTGTAAGTTTTCTCTGCTGCCTAAAGTGGTTTCTTGCCGGGAGCAGGTGGTGGTGATTGACGAGAGCTTTGGCCATTGTTGCGTGGAAAAGAAAAGAGGTTACAATACGTCCTCTGAGCAGCACTACATCTGCAGGGCAGATTGGAGGCTTCAGTGAGTCGCTATTGGAAAGTGATGAGACAGAACAGGGCTAGCTGGTTAGTGTGCTAACTTCAGTAGATCTTATAGCGGCAAGAGTTAACCTCATTAACACATTTTGGATCTTTTTTTTTCCAATAGTAAAACAATCTTATTTCATTATTAAGAATGTAAATATTTCAAAATTTAAATGCAGAGAAAATCTTGAATGACGGTGTGGGAGGAGGCTAGCAAGAACCCACAGCTACGCTGACGACACTGTTAATCCTACACTACAAGTTTTTTAATCTAGAAACCCATAAGGAAAATGCTTTGCCTTGAGTATCCAAATCACATTTCATTAAATTTTACCATCTGTCCTGAACCACCGGCACCCACCCCAATCTCCATCTTACTCCCAATCCAGAGCTCCCATCCCCTGCTCTGTGAGCGGCCCTGACTGGGTCTCTCAGGGAAGGGAGCACATTCTCCTTTCATCCCCTCTTAGAGGACAAACATCAGTCCCATCTCGCCGCCCATCCATATTCATGAGCCGCTTATAAATATCTGATAGCAGCCTCGCTACAGCTGTTTAGCTAGGAGAGCAACGTAAATCGCCTCACATGCGCACACACACACACACACACACACACAACATTTGTTCCAGGGTGTTCATGCATGTGCATGTATGCACATATGCACATGCTTAAACGTGTACTGTACCGTCTCTCTTTTTCACACACATGTACATTGGTTAGAGGCCAGATCTTGGTCCTACATCTCCCAGTGGTTCTACCTGCCTGGCCCTCTGATAGCATCACCTCATTGCAGGGCTATCGCTCTCTCTCACTCTCTCTCTCTGGCTTTAATTAAAGTGTAAGTGTGACTACAAAATGAGAGAGGAATCCTTAAGTGCCGTATACCTTCTCTGACAGGGCTCACGCTTATCAGTGCGGCGAGCGCACTGGAACCAAGAGACAGGGACTTCTCAAAGGCCTGAGTAATCGCTCAGGCCCCTCTCCCTCAACACACACATACACACACAAACACCTCCTCAACCTGAGCATCACCCACCTCGTGATGCCTCTCTCCGTATGACGCATATGGAATACAAATGCTTCACAGTAGTTCTCATCAATTGCAGGAATTTAAATGATCTAATGAAACATACAATAAGTACAAAGAGTTTAACTAAATCAACATTCGCAACACCTCATTAAGACAAAACAAAACAACATTACAGTGTGTGAAAGGGGAATTTCAGTCATGTGGTTGTAACTATTAATGCTAATTATTCTTCTATTAGTTCCAAACAAACAAAGTTTTTTCCTGTTGCTGGAATATTTCATTTCCTATGTGCCAGAGGATTTTTCCCTGGAAAGATGTAATTGGCACCCAGGTGTATAGAACAGTGATCATAACAGCTCATAAAACTGGTAGCAATTGTATCACTAATGTGTAACATGGAAAGGCAAAAGAAAAAACAACGGAAAAAAAGGTTTTAATGAAAATGTTGCAGAAGATTAAATTGTAAATCTCTCAGAAATTGGACAAACTGATTGTGGCGCATTAGGTGCATATTAGAGCAGAGGGCAAATCTGAAATCACATCTGTCAGCCAAAAAAAATATATATATATATATATATATATGTTGTTTTAAACCTAAATGTTCCACTATGGCGTTGTTAGAGAGCCTACTCCACAACGCACATTAGTTGAAGTTTGAATTAAATAATGTTTGGCCACTTTGGGGGCAATCCAACAAGCTGTAAATACGACACCAACATACTATCACCACCAAATAGTGGCCCATATACACATCCATCAGACACAGAGCAATACTAGCCTAGCATTTGTTTTGAATGTCATTGAACGCAACCTGTTGAATATACGTTCTACTTTCAAGTTCCTTTCACTGCAACAACTCCGTTAAATGTTCCACTGTGCCGTTTAGTACTGCGTAGGTCACGTACAGTGGGGTTTATTTGAGCTGCTGTATTTTCTGAAAACAATTCCTGTCTAAGTGTGAGAATGAACCAGAACTGTTGTCATTTGGAGCCATAAAACCAAAACAATGTGCTGAAAGATGCTAAAACGCTCCATAGAGCTAAAGGAAACTGTAGACTCGGATGATAACTGACTGAGGGTTTGTCGCTATGAGTGACCCCTTTTACATTCATTTCATCCATTGCTATTATAAGACTAATGATAAGAGCAGTTTTAAATCTTACATGTTCTTTTCTTTATTCTCAACCTCTATGTGTAATGAAAAAATTCCCTCAAATTCTTCCATGTATGAAGAGGAGCCTTGCAGCCATTTACAATGCAGAATTCTTGACAGAGGGAAACAGAAGGGGCTTTTTTTTTTTCTCCCGGGGCTCCAGATTAGAATGGTGATATAAACACCTCCCTATCACTGTCTGCTAGTGGCTTCCTAATCACATCCCAGCAACTGATACTGAGGCAGAAACAGAACGTGAGAGGGAGGCACAATCTTGGACATCAAATGCCACAATCCACCACATGCTTAGTATGGCACAGATACCGCAGCAATATTCAAAGGTGACATTGCAATCAGTGGACAATACTGGCACGGGTTCCTGCACTTTCGGGAAGGTAGAAGCCCCAAACCTGCACTTCTGAGGAACTTTTCTGGTGCTTCTTTTCTTTTCTTTTGATTTTTTTTTTTTATTTACTGATACCTAACCGCTTCCAGTCGCTCCTCTGCTCCTCCAACTCATTAGAAACATTAGAATTGCTGATGCTGGCAAGAAAACACATTTTGCTTCGGTCTGAAGAATATCTTTGTTCTGTTTCCAATACAAATAGAAGGAGATTTAAATATTGCTCCTCTAGAGTGTGCCTGTGTGGCTGAGTGAGAGAGGGAGGCAGAGAGAGTGAGAGTTTGAGTGTACCGTATGCATCTGTGTGTTGATCCGCGATTGGTTGTGCATACGAAAGGATGAAAAATTGTGTGAGCTTATATGTGTGTGTGTGTGTGTGTGTGTGTGTGTGTGTGTGACTGGATGTGTGTTCCCAGAGGGTATTTCTGTTTCTTGTGGGGAGTACAGTTAAAATGAACAATAGGCTGTGCTGCACTGCACCCTATGCAGACTGATACTACAGAATATCAACAAAAGACAGACTAAAGCTTTGTAGTGAAAACTGGAATTCTGCTTTATTTTTGGAAATGGTCAAAAATACTGTGAGCTTTTAGCCGTACAGGTCTTGAATATCAATGATAACCCTAGATGAATGTCCGGTAGCTGGATTGACCAGTGGCTTTGACCTTCTAATTGGAAAAGTAACACACTGAATTTAACTGTGCTCTGCAACAGGTGCATTGGTTAGTTTTTGTAGCCTAAGTCAGAGTGATCAAAACAAAAGCACAAGGCTAAAGGCAAAAAGTGGGGGAGTAACATGAAATTACTCTTAAACAGAGGAGGAAATTCAAAAATAAGGGAGGTGAAATAAAACAAGAAGAAGAAGAAGAAGAAGAAAAAAAGAACAAAACGGAAGTAAATAGAAGGTGGAGGATTGGAAAGAGAAAGGGGAGGGCAGGCTGAAGCTAGCTAGCTTACCTCATTAGCCATGCAGAGCATCTTGGCTCTTCTCCCACACCTCCCGGCTCATCATTGCCTGGGCCCTGGCTGCCAGCGCACCCCCACCTCCATGAACCATCCCTCTTTGCCTCATCCCTCCCTCCCCTTCCAGCCCCTATAATCACACCCGCAATCACAGCCCCTAATTAGGTTAATTAATTTGTATCAGCCCTTGTAGGGACTTGGCTGATGAGGCAGCCATAATAGCCCCCCCCCCTACCTCCTCGACCCCCTCCACCCAAAAAAAAAAAAAAGAAAAAAGAGAAAAGGGGGAATAAAGATCTGATGCAAACCCGTCTGTGACAAGACAGGACTATAAACCATGGGGTCACATTTACCTCCCCACCCCCAACCTCTCTCTCAACTATGTCTGTTCTCCCCTCTAACCCCAACGCATCCCTTCCCCCCCTTGCTCTTGTTATTCAATAGGAGTGACACCTAAAGAGTGATATATATCCCACCGTGTCACTGTGCTTCAGTGTGTCCACTGGAATGAAAACATCCTGTATAATAATAATTGAGTCTGCATCTTCCCTGTGACACACTTACTTCCATGCATATAGAAGTGTGGTGTTTTGCTTGTTTGTTTACACTTTCGCAATCTGTGGTGGCGTTCCAAAAAGTGGCGGGGGGGTACGGTATGATAATGATTCTCTTGGCGGTTTGTCTCTGTAGTCGTCAGAGAGACCGATCGAAGCATCACATTACAATCAGAGGCCCTCATCGCCCCTCATCAGGCCACTGACGAACAAACTCTGATTAACACCCCCATCTGATTACTGCAATCACCCAGGCTATAACCACGCACAAGCACTGTCCCCCACCAGCGCGCACACACGCATTCAAACACCTCACTGCTGAGCAGATCCGAGGGAACACGTGTACACACAAAGTGGCTCTCATCACGCATCGTCACGTCGTTACCATTAGAGAGGTAGCACACTAACAAATTGGAGAGACAGAAAAGTGCGAGGCAAGAGGAGAGTGTGTTCGAGTGAAACATAAAAGTTGACATTAAGATACTGATAATATTATGACGTAGAAGCAGCATGGCAGCAGAGGAAACGGATGTAATGAGTAGTTTTCACACCTATGGTATCGAACGCAGGTACAATGTACAGTGTGTGTCTCGCCAGACTACTGCTCAGTTTCAAAACACACAGACACCTTCCCGTACACATGAACTGGGTGCGCTCAATTGTGATGCAAGCAGACAGATGCATAAATATACACACACACACACGCGCGCAATCTCGGGCAGACAATGACACGGGGAGGCTGCGAGACAAGGACAGATCCGGTAGTTAAAGCGTAATGAACACGTCCCCGGGGCGCGCGCCTGGCATTCCCCTGAATGATGGACTGACAGTAATACCGGGGCAGATGGGTGCGCTCCACGCCCCGCTCAACACCACACACACATGCACACACGTACACACCCTCCCCCGGTCTATCCTTTCCCTCTCTCCTGCAGAGATACCCCCTGTAGGTCTGATGTGGAGGCAAGGGAGGGGGGGGGGTGCCAAGGGTGCTGTGGATGTGTGTGTGTGCGCGTGTGTGTGCACCTAGAGGCGGGGGGCACAAGTATGAGGCCCCCGTCATGATTTAGGCTCCCATGCAAATTTAATCAATTCGAGTACCTCTCGCCAGCCAGGGCTCATTAGCGGCAATTTAAAAAGAGGGCTCTGTGATCCCCACCTCGTTGCATGAGCCAGACGTTCAACTCAAGCACACATCCGCGCGCGCGCGCTCGCACACACACACACACACACACACACACACACACATACAAACATGCTAAGATACACACACACACATATCCAAATACTGACACAAATGCACAAAAACGCACGCACGTCAGGGGCACTGTCAAGGCTGTAAAGATTTTCCTTCAGACGTCTTCCCCCTGGCATGGAGAGAGACCCTGCCTGTACGCAAGTCCCCCCCCCCTCTTCTGTCCCTCCTCTCTATCCACTACTTCAAAAGCCCTATGACACCCAGCTTCAAGTTAAAGGCGAGAGGGATCCGAGGATAAAGACTACCTCTCATCCCCTACCCCCTCGCATTCTGAGACACCCTCCCAACACTCCAAACCCCAGGCTACCTCTCTCCTCTCCCCACCTCTCGCTCTCCAGCTCTCCGTAATTGGAGGATCGATTAGCACTGTCCTCAGCCATCCTTAACCTCGGCTCTGTATGCTTGGCTTTGGAGCAGGGCAGAGCTGCGTTCGCCCTGTGTAAAGCGGGTGGAGGGGCAGCACTCGTGGTTTGCGAGGATCAAGTGCCAGGTTAAAGCCAGACAGGGAAGCGGTAGTGGTGTGTGACCTATATCTATAATAAAATAACCTACAGCTGCCTAAAAATAAGTTGGTTCTCCTAAATGACTCTAAAACATTTGCTAGTTTTGGTTTGTTTTTATTTGCTCAGATTTTTTAGATATTTGGCTCTGATTTTTCTCCCACCTACATTTTAAAAATTTAACTGCTACATCAACAGTGTCCATGTCACTCTGGATAATGCGCAGAACACACTGTCAACTGTTTTCATGGGGATATTTCTTCAGTAGAAAGTAGTTCCAATAAACAGGTTCACAGGTATGTCTCTATCTGCTGTAGAGTCACTTGCACATTTGAGAAAGAAGAGTTTCATTGTTTGAACAAAGCAACAAAAAGGTTAATTTTGTTCACTTCTATTGCACTGCGATGGCAGCTTAAATAACGGATGATATCTCAAAACCTGGGCAAATAAAACCAAATGTATGTGTAGGTCAGGAACACTTGTAGTAAATCAGATTTTTTTTTTTTTTAATTTGGTTGAACTGACCTTTTAAATAAAACCAATTAGTTACCCCACATAAATCAAACAAAATATCAGTATCAAATAGGAGACTCCCACACTTACATCTCGAGGTTGCTGTAACTGGCACTTCATTCTGTTTGTTTTAAGAACAATGAACGCTTATTCAACATGTGCAGTATTGGATAGTATTAAATAGACACTTGGATCAAAGAAACTGATTATAAATTGTTCCCCTTTTCGACTGGGTTTTTTTCTCCCCCACACTGCATCTAATAACTAAACTTGGGAGAACAAAGATCCATTTTTCGTACCCTTTCTTAACCAGGCCGCACTTTCACTCTCAAACAGTTACTATATATTGAGGTTAATGTCATACCCTGCAGCTGTGTGACTACCACATAGCACTCCACTTCTAACCCCCCATTCCAAAAAAGACTATTCGTTAGCAAACCTTCAGGGTCATTAACTTTAGGCATGGCATTGGTGGTGGTGGTGGGGGGGGCAGGATGGCCTGTGTGAGTCGTCAAATGAATTACAAGGCTTTTGACAATAGAGGAATGCCTGTCTATATCTTTAAAATCAGAAGGTCGCCCACTGCCCACCCCTGAGCCCTGCCACTGCACCCCGGCATAAGAGTCCCGTTGCTGGGGGGAATGAAAGGCGAGCTTGAGGAGGAACAGTGGCTCGTCTATGCTTGGGTTGCACAGGCAGATAGGGGTCCCGGAACTGCGCACACAGTGTTTTGACCCCTGGGCTCTCCTCAACGACCTCCACCCCCTCCGCTTATAGACGCTGGGCCTGAGGGTCCCGATACAGACACGCTCTCTCAGTGGCGTGACGCAGTAGCGGAGGGCACGGAGGGTAGGAGGAAGGCGTAAGGAAGTAGGGAGGGAGAGTTTGGCAGAGGACATTAGTCACTCTTTTGCTGCTTACATCACAATTCTGACATGAATGGTCAACACTGAAATGCCAGCGATGGACCAGTGATGCAGACTTGTCTGACTTACAGTGAAATCCCCGCATGCATGCACATTCTGTATGTTCGCTAGATTTAAAACATTGATCAGGACACTGATAGAATAATTATATCACTAACATGAGGCTTTTACTGCTATTAGATCTGAGTTTTAAATGAGATCAACCGAACCAAGCGGGCACCCACAATCACTCTTTCCCTGTTTTTTGGCCCATCATGAGCTATTGGCTCACCTTTGCTCTGGTCAGCAGTGTTTGGGCCAAGGCCTCTGGTCCTTCTCCTGCAGCCCCTCCACCTCTCACTGCGCCTGGTGACATTTCCGCCTGGCTCTCTCTCTCTCTCTCTCTCCCTCCAGTTGCTCCCAGGAGAGGCTGATGGATGGGCTCTGTTTATGAAGCTGCTGCCACCACAGTGATCAATCAAGCCCGGGTCACTGTGATCTGCTGCTGGGCACCAGGCCTTCAGTCTATTTCACACTGTAAGCTCAGGGAAGTAACCACACATACAGTTTGTTAGTACTCACTACATTGGCATACAAAACCACATAGAGGTTGTGAGAGAAAGACAGCACAATTAATAAACAAGTATATAATAAATAAACAAGTAGAAAAGGCCACATATTCCTCAGAAGATTTGTTTTCTGTAGCTGAAATATGGTGCTTCAGAGGTCCTAGAAGTCTTGACTCAGCCAACTTTAATTGTCAGGACAGGGACGATGACAGGAAGATCAACAGAAGAGTTGGCCTTAGTGACAGACGAACCAGGGATCTTCTTACGGTGGTGCATCAGATCTAATCCATGCTCCACCACGCCACACCGGCAGCCCTCGTAAGTCTTTTTTCATGGACGACATTTTTACGCGTCACAGTTGGAAAAACACAGGTGTAAATAGTAAAATTAATGTTGGCTGAATTCCATGTAGCTTCAGGGTCCTGGCATTGTTCCTGTCGTCTCACTGTCACAGCTTACTGGGACTCCTGAATAGAACGGAGCCATTGTTGATGTCATTAATAACACCTGTGCTTCTTCTACTGTGACTAGTCACAATGCATGCTGTGAAAAAGTCCTAAAAATATATGGTGTATGGTTACCTGCTCACCTGTGAGACCTAGCATCACATCCAAAAAAAAAAAAAAAAAAAATCCCCCCCTGAATGGGAATAAACTGTAGAAAGTGATATAGCTGGAACAACAGTTACATGTGTCTCTCAAGGGAGCCTTTTAACAGAGGTGTCATTGTGTAAGCACAGCTGCAGCTAATAACATTAATAATCGGTAATTTTGATTAAAGTGAGCTAATGAGCAGACATCGAAGATAGTATTATCAGTGTTTGCTAACCGACACCTAAATCACACTTAATTTTACTAGCTGCAGCTGTGTGTACACCCGCCGTGACACGTGGAAAGGGTCCGCTGGAGGTGTGTGCTGCATCCTAAGTCAAGGGCAGCTACAAAGATGTGTCCTTCAGAGGCTCTGCCGCTGTTTGAACGTTGTCTCAGCCCCAACAGTGTATTTGTGGGATCATTGTCAATGCGCAAGTCGAAAAAATGTCAAGTTTATCAGAATTAAGTTACTCCGAAATGACTGACAAAGTGATGAAAACCACCGAAATCTGACACTTGAAAGACAACTGGCAATGTACTAAGTTAATAGAATATATATCCATATATAAAGTAAACATTTTTCTCTCTGATAAACAACATATGATAGGTGCTAACAAGAAGAGTGAAGTTTATGCCTTGCTTCACTTATTTAAAACTTACCCTGTTGCCTTTGTTGGTTCACGAGTCACCGGGCGCCATGAATGTAGAGATGTAATAAATGTGGCATGGACATATTATATCTCCTGACTTTATGAATTGATGAGGAAAACCTTCTGCAATTGTGTCTTCAAAATCAAATCAGAAGAATGAATTTCTGTGGTAGCTTTGGAGTGGAGCATCTCTGTCCTTTATGACAGGTTTGAAATGGGGATGAATGGTCCAACGTCACTGTTCACTACGTAACGAACCAGGCACCTGTTAGTGATGCACACAAAGGCTGAACACATCAGTGACAGCTCAAACAACGTGTTACTACCACACTTTAACTCTAAAGTCTAAGTAGTGGGTCAGACAAGTAACTCTTGAAACCTGGCTTAGTCTCTGTACTGCAGGTTACAGTGTCTCCAGCCACCAATATTTTTTTTTCAAGCTAGTGCCATAAAGAACATTAATGCCACCTACTGGTCCAGGAATAAAATACAACAACTCAGCTGGCCGGAGCACGTACCTCATACCACATACTAACTTAAGATTCGGCCTGAGGGCTCATTGACAAATTATTCCCTTTATTCTGTCTCCAGTTTTAAAGTCTCCCCAGTTAAAAAAAAAAAAAAACCTAGAATGTAAAATCCACAAACTACTATCCAAGAAAGAGGTGAAACAAGTTTTCTCTAAGTCAAGAAATCACATCAATGTGCACGTTCATCTGTTATTTATTTGAAAGAAAATAAAAGTTTTAGATAAATATGTACAAAATTGCATGGCTGCAACAATATTTGAGGAGAAGAAAAATTATCTGCAATCTGTGCTATGGTCAAGAAGTCCATCATGTCACCAGGATTTCGTTGGCAAAGTTGGCGATTTATTTTTCCCAGTATGATGATTACTCCCCTCTCAGCGTTTCCTCTTGGCCTCAAACTTGTAAATTGCTGCAGCACTGGCTGTCTCCTTTTTTACCTTCACTTTTTTAGTTTTATCCTGGTGCACAGAGGAAAGAAGAAAAGAAAAAACTTAATACTTAATTTGACAGTTCATACTGTAATGAAAATGAACAGCAACAGCAATGGAGATGATCATTTGAAATGAAAACCAAAATGCTTATTGTGATTAAGGACCATCTCCTCCTCCTCACCTGCAGATCCTTGCGTGTCTGGATCTTCTGGCTGATGACAAACATGTTCTTTTCTCTGTCGATCCTTTGGGAAAGGATCTTATACTGGTGCTTTCTCTGCCTGGCCAGCTTCTACAAAGAGGAGAAAACATGAAACATCAGTGGACTGAACTACAGAAGCTTAAAATCACCAGAATGTAAATGAACTATTCAGTCATGAACGATCTAATTTTGGATAATAGTAATTTCCCCTAGGGCTTTTCGATACAGACATCTGTCAGTACAGAAGCAATATGTTGCAACTGTGTTCATCACAAACACAGACCTTCGCACTGCGAGGCTCTACAGCTCCCTGGATGGTCTTAGTCTCCAGTGTTTTCAGAGTCGGTCTGTTGTACACTCTGTCCACCAGTTCAGGAGCTGTGTTGAGGTGGTTTGCCAGGTCAAATGACTCCACTGATGAGACACAGAGAAAATATGTAAACTTTTCAACCTGAGCTCATGAGGGCAAGGATAGTGTTTGTGCAGATCAATTAATATTTCTATCCAACGGACATGAATCGACCAAACATTTATATTTACCTTCCTTCTTGGAATCCACATAAAATGTGTGCTTGTTTTTTTGTTTGCTGTCTGCATCCAGAAGGTGGAGCTCTCCTTTCAGTCTCTCGATTTTCTGAAAGCAAATGATAAACAGACAGAGCTTACAGAAAGAAACAATAACTTTAACTTTACAATGAGATGTTCGGTAATTAAAGGGAACCCATGTAATTTCCAATTTTTCACTATGGACTCAAAAACAAATAACCTCAAATAAAAGTAGTAGTATCTAAATGATAACAGGTACTGGAGTTTTGATGCTGACACTGATATTGACATTTGAGAAATTTGATAATGATATATATGATATGATATATATATATCTTTTAATATATCGATCCAAAATATAAACAAAAATTCTGATAGAGTTCCTTTTCTTTGAGTTGTTTTTAAAGAATTGTAACTAAGCTACATACTAAGCAGGACATTTTACAGTTGAAAAATTAACCTGCCAGTGCTCTCTTGTGGACAAACTAAGTAATGGAGACACTGTTTCTAAATTACATCAAACTTAAGTCTCGCCTTTCTGTACTGCAATTTCTCATTAATTATCTGAGACCATTCAGAACTAAAACCCTTGTCAGACTTTTTCTTTTGTTAATGGTTGAACATGCCAAGAGCAATTTGGAAAGATGTGATATTTATTGGTGTGATGATAATTTGTAAATTGAGCACATGTCCCTGAAATGTAATCATATCCAAACAGACTGAGGTGACTCAATGAGGTGACTTGACATTTTAATAGATTACAATGGCTTTTCATAAAACACACGGGTACATGCAGAATAAGCAGTGTGAACATGTGAATGTTCATTTGAAAGCTTCGAAGCTCTTGAAAGAAGTTTTGACGCCATATTCAAGTCCATTTTAATGTGTTATGTCATTCCACATTTAACAATGACTTGAGTTGTGACAGTCACACACAAGGGGCTCTTTATGCCTGATGTATTACAGGAGATTTAAACTTACCTTAGCCTCTGCGACCCGTTTCATCTCCACATATTTGATATCCTGCGTCCTCATGACTTTTTTCTGCTCCTCTGTCACTTCCACCTCCTCCTTGGCTTTTTTTGCTACGTGAACGCCATCCTGCCATAAAAACAACGTATACAAATGAAATCCAGAGGTCTTCAAATTAAATCCATCCATGACAGAATTTACAGAAAGGTGTGTATTGTCTCTGCTCTGATGTTTGAATGAAGATGCACATATCGTCGCTCTGGTCATGATGCTGATCTCACCTGTAGCTGAGAGTTGATCATGTTGAAGTAAAACTCATCTGGGTTTTTCTCCAGAGCTTTCTTCCGCAGAGCAGCAAGGGTGTTTTGCTTCTTGTGGTAGTCACTGTTATAACAAGACAATTACGCAGATAGATCATTAAAAGGCTCATCCATCAACCATGATAGACAGTAAGAGTTTAATGATTTTGGATCTAAAGCCTAGAAACATAACATTAAATGTTACATAATCTGGAATGAACTCACTCTGCACGGAGCTTGTAGTCCTTCTTCTTCTCCAACAATCCCAAATGTTTCCTGAAACCAGGCTGGTCAAACAAAATGATGCAGTTAAGACACGTGATGCACATTCACAATAATACATTTGTTGCTGCGTGTGTCACAAGAACACCACAACAACCTCACATTTATTTTGTTTGGTTACAATCTGTAGTCATCTTTAAAGTCTCTGTACTAAGGCACTTCACAACATAGCAGCTAGCTAACAACACACTGAAATGCTCACCTGAGATCTTTCATGGTGGTTTCGCTGTTTGGATTTCAGCGCTTTCCTGAACGAAGACATATTTCAAAAATGTCTCCGAGCGTAATAAAGTAAAATCGCTCAGTCAAAGCAGATATATAGAGAAGTTTGTAAGAGCTTCCACACGATGAACCCTCCTGGCTGCTTCAGGTCTGCTGCTTCCCTGGCGGAGGAGACACGTGGTTTCCTGCCTTATTTTAGCCCCTGTTGTTTTTCATTTCACTCCCGCAGATTCGCAACTCAGTTCACACTGAAAACATCATAGTGTTACAAGTAATGAACCTGGTTTACTGTTTTATTAATATGAAATATTTATAATTTGTTATTTAAAGGGAAATGGAAGCATTAAGTTATATTTTCGATCAAACAAAAAACTGTGAATTTTGTGGTGCGGGTTGTAGAAGCGCGTTGGAAACACCAGGGGGCGCAGTTGTACAGATTTTAAAAATCTTTTATTTTTTTTTATGGAACTAGCTCTTGCGCTTTCCCCATACCATCAAATAAAAGCGAATATTAGAGCGTGGAATCATAGTAGTAGAATAAATGCAGGTAGTATACATTTATAATTTTTACTCTTTTCCATTTATTTAACAGCTGTGGTTCATAGTTATTTTAAAGATTAAGATTTTACAAATGAAATATATGGTCAGTTTATAAGTATGAAGCATTGCTATCCATTATGATTATCAACACAATGTACAAGGTAGTTACATTTACTTGGCCTCAACCAGTTACATCAAAATGTCACATTTAAGTATCAGTAATATTAATCCAGTAATGCCATATATAATAATATAACACTCTCTTGAGCCATCCTGTTGAATAACAATACTTTTAAGTGCATTTTTTTTTTATCTACTCAGAGTTTGCATGCAGGAACTTTGCATGCAATGGAGTATTTAATATTGTTGTAGTGCCACAGCAAAGAAACTTAATACTTCTCCCATCACTGGTATTATGTAAACAAATCATTTAGAAATGACTGCATGGATGGAAATACGAAAACATTTGATCAGAATTAATCACCCAGTTTCCTTAATATTGATTTTTATCTAATAACCTCATGCCATTTAAGTTCAAAGCCCTGTAGTATTTCATTTGGATTTAAATATTCCAAAATTGCATGACTGGCGAAGGGAAATGGGATTAATCACACTAAACTCATTCTCAATAATCAAGTAGAACACCATTGCAATTGGTATTGGCCATTCTCAAACTGTATACAAGCCAGACTTGGCACCAGAAAGACCTAAAGCAAGTGAGGGTCATCACAGTGCTGCTGACTTAATATGTTTTGGCTGCACTGTTCATGCACCAAATTATTTTGGTCATTATAATGAGGGCCTGCATTTGCCAGCGTGCACAGTTAACACTAATTGGTAACAAGTTTATGTTTTTCCAACATGGACATTTACTGCATGTTTCCTCTCGAGTTCCAGACCCCTGTTTTGATTTATGTCCAGACCAATACACCGTAAAAGAGATGACACAGAAACTCTGTAATATTTCTAGCCCTAACATTTTGTTGTTTGCATCACACAGGTAGAACTAATAGACTATGATTTTAGTCCATATGCAAAAAAATATGTACACATATAACAGGCTTCTGTGCAATTTTTTTCTCTTCATAGTGAGAGAAAAAAACGTATCATAGTAAGTATTGGGGGATCACCACTCTTAGGGAAAAAGGTTATCTACTTCCTTCATGATATGCTTGGGAGAGATGAGACAAAGGCAAAGCTGCAATGGCACCAGTCCCCTAATCTCACCCAGACTCCCAACGCTTTGCGGATGTGAGAAGAAGCCAGCAGGACAGAGAGTTATATTCCACTAAACAGCCATTTTTCCCCCATGGCAGCTCACTATCCCCACTCCAACCGCAAGGAATTTGTTTTATATGTGTGAGATTTGCCCGGCATGCAGAATGTTTTGAGGGTGATGAGACCTATGAATGGGATCAGTGTTTCCACATTATGTCACAGGCTTGTTTATCAGTCTGATGGCTAATGACCCCGATTCCTGTGAAGGTTTCAGCCCAGGGCCCGACTGGTCCACCCACCCAACACACTAAGTTTTGTTTAACTAGGCAAACACAGACGGCAGCTTGAGCCAGAATTTACGGGTTAAATGTCTGTGTTCTGACTTATTGGGCTCCATGCTGTTTAATTCATGTGAGTATTTATCATTACAAGTGAAAAGCCTGGTGAGCCACGGCAGGGGTAAATACTACTTTGGAAATCAGGGGCTTGTAACAAGCTGATGCAAGAGCAGGAGGACAAGAGGTTGTGGGTTTGTTCAGGGTCAGCAATGGAGGAATGCCCTTGTGGGACAGATGCAGAGCCGTTTGGTTTTCTAATATGACCCTGTAAAAATAACACTGCTGACATATTGTAAGACTGCTGCACTTGGGTTGAGCTCAGGGCTTTGGTATGTCTCCCCTGACCATGGTTGGTCCTCATCTGCAGCGAGCCGCCAGGCCAGCCCAGTCCAAAAATGCATGAGCCAGTAGTTCCTCCTGTGTGATTATTTAGTTGTATCCCCTGAACTTATAAAAGGGATAAAAACAACATCAGATAGATTCAGAAGTCCGCCTGTTAAATACGTCCTAATTGCCAGTGGTCGAATGGGTTTTACTTAAATACAATTGTGAAGAATTTGTCCTTACCACTATTTCCATTTTCTGCTGATTTATTCTTGTTATTCATTACATTTCACTACATTCTCTCCACAGCTACAGTTACTCACTACTTTTCACATTAAGAATTTACATAGAGAAATATATTATAAGCTTATAAAATACAATGAATTTTCAAAGATTACACCAGGGATTCCCAACCTTTTTGGCTTGCAAGCAGTGTCTAGTCGGGGCTCTTAGAACATTTCAGATATGTGTGTGTTGTTTGTTCCACCAAAGACTGTAAATGCAGTAAAAGCAGACAGAATGTGAATAACTGGCCCAAGCAGGTAATACTTGTTCAAAGAATAGGAGAAAAGTCCAAAAACTTACTTTGCACTTTTATTTATGTAAAGTTTTGAACTCTGAATGTTTGCTTGTAATAGAGCGTTTTTACATTGTGGTATTGCTACTGAAGTAAATTATCTGTATACCTTTTGCACTTTGTTTATTGGCCATTCAAAGCCTCTTGTCCAAATATTCCACTCTACTCTACTACTCTCTTCCATAGTGGGCCTGTAAAACAAAAAATGTCCGCAATTACAGCAAGTGCCAATATGTTGCTTATTTTCCCTGCTTGAGATTTGAGAGTGTATATTGTAGCAGGGCCTGTTTAATACTCTAGACAATCACAGCAGTGAAGTGGTGAGAAGTGGATGGGTTTCAGATGAGGCACAGTATACCTCAAGTGCTCTGTAAAAAAGCTATTATCACTGATATCATCAAAAGGTTCCTCCACTTGATGCTCTTTTGATAGATTGTTTTGAGCATATCTTTAAAAGCCAGCACATGATTTCACATGTCCGTACTGAAATTGAAAGCTACAAATACATTGTGTAAACGCATCTTCAGTACTCACACTCCCTTTGATGTTTTGTACAGTGCACCACTTTATGAAAATAATGGCTTTGTTACATAAAGGCAGCATCCACAATTTCCACTCACCATCACGTGTGAGAAGAAAATAGACACATAAGCTGCTGTTAGAAGTCAGGCATACAGATGGATGACAGAGTAAAGGAAAAACCTGAAAAATGGAGTGGAGAAGGGGGATGATGATGCCCGCGTCCACAGGGTAGGAGGGGCCACTGAATGTTTTGATGAGCATGAAAATTATGTGAATCATATGCTGTGGCCTTTGCAGTCACCAGATCTCAACCCAGTTGAACACCCTATGGGAGATTTTGGACTGACGTGTTAGACAGCGCTCGCCACCACCATCATCAGAACACCAAATGAGGGAATATCTTATGGAAGAATTGCACTCATCACTCCAGTAGAGTTCAGAGACTTGTAGAATCAATGCCAGGGAGCACTGAAGCTGTTCTGGCAGCACATGGTGAAACCAACACATTACTACTTACTTTATGTTGGTTTTTCCTTTAATTTGTCACCGGTCTGCGTCACTTAAGTGGGACTTTTAACTACATAATTGCTTCATTAGTTTGCTGTTAAGGGCAATAATGCTCATTAGAGTTAATTTACCTCAGGTGTTCTAAGACCACACATCCAAAAAAAGAGTTGAAGATTTACAGCGTAACACTAATTCAAATTTCATTTAGCAGAGCATGACAGTCACTTGACACATCATCATCAATTTTCACATGCTGCATAAAAAAGTAAAGTGTGTTTCAAACTGCATTGTACTGTATTCTTCACCTAGGGTTGAAAATATCTTCAATAAAGCTAAGTTTTTAATAGCGTTTCCATATTAGACTCATAGAGTTTCCATTTGGACAGTAAATTTTTTTCATTTCATTTCAAGCATTAGAAGTGATCATATTTTGAAGTGATTACTCAGTTAACCCATATTATCCCTTTAACTTGTTTTTCAAAAATAAAACAGAGAGATGTTTCATGTAAAAGGTAAAAAAGAGCAATCCTTAACCTTTTCTTCAAAGAAGGAAACAGTGAGGGAGTCATCAGGCCTTTCCTCCCAAGATGAATTGACAGGCATCTGTCCTCTAATTTGTTGCAAGTCTGACAGGACCACGCCTCAGAGTGTAAAATTAGAATTTACAATTAGGGGGTTTGGGGGAATAGAAGGGTCAGACCAGTACAGATCACACTGTCACAGGACCATGAGAGACAAGAGTCACATGTTTGTTATTTTAAAACAAGTCTGTTTTGAATGGATCATTTCATGTGCAACATTTTGCAGCTATTTTTCCTTTTTTTTTTAAAAAACATTAAAACATTAAAACAACAACAACAACAACAACAAAAAAACACAGATGCCAAATCCATCAAATATGCAGTAATTTACATAATTGTGTTTAAAGCTTTTAATTTTCAGTGTGCACAGAGTGTTTTTAGAGAATTTACAAAGGTTGAGTAATCTTCAAACCTAAAAGTTTTGACTTGAAAGGTTTAATCCAACAATGTTGATGTAGTACTGCAGGTTTTCCAGCCTCTTCAGTAACAGGCTGGAAAACCACTGTCATTTTCCATGAAGTGATTACATAGTGATTTTTTGTCTTTTCTGACTTCCCTGAAAAAGTCTTGCTTCAGTTTCCATATTAATGTCTTGCAAATGCGACATCGTCATTCTTATCTGCTGTATGTGTTTTATGGATTGTTATGCAGACAAAAAGCACAGCAATTTGCCTACTCACTTTTCACTTTTAAAACTTTTCTTTACAATCAGAGCCATCTTAATAATCAAGAAATAAAATGAATAGTGACACTTGATCTCTAATTTGTACATTTCCTATGTAGCTGGGTGAGTGTGTGCAAGACTTATGAATGTGCACGATGATGGTATGATGGATTGGTTACTTAAAGAAATAGTCTGACATTTGGGAAATGCACTTATTACCCCAATAAAAAGGGGAATTGATGCTTTTACACTTAAGTTTTTGTGCACTAGATTAAACAAATGAGATATAAAACGTTAATTAGCTTTAGAAGTGCTTGTACACAGATTTTCCTACTGTTTGACAACGCCATGCTAGCTGTTTCTGACATGGTTCCAAAAATGTCAAACTATTTCTTTAAGTGTGGCATGATAAAATTGGTCTTACGGATGTTTTTACTCCTCCATGAATAATCATTTGGGAAACACTGAATTTATGTAACATCCTTTGAGTGACTCCAGTCTTGGTATCAGCCTACAAAATGTCATACCAGACAAACTCTAGTGTCATTCTATTTGAGATACGGCAAATCAGGCTGAAAATACAAACCGCAGAAAGTGCGTGGTGACTGGTGAGATGGATTCTGGTAACAACCCCGAATCCCGTATGTCATGAGAGGCAGGACAACAATGCCATCTATCAGACAGGGTGGTACTTATGTCAACAATACTGTTTAAAGTACCCAGGGCACACACTGATAACAGCAATGACTCAAGCGATCAGATGCAAGGTTCCTTCCATGTGTGACAAAACAGCTGCCAGCTGCATCCAGATAAACGTCACTTCCATGTGAGTCATGACAAAAATTGAAACATCAGAACTGGAGAAATGAGCCACACTGTAAAATAAGGAAGTGAAATTTAATTGGTCCCTGTTGGTCCATGTCAAAGTCTACAAAGGTCTCTTTAAAGCAAAGTACATACAGAATATAGAAAGATATAACTGTTGTGCGTGTTTTAGTAAAGCTGATATGTCTGCTGTTCAGTTATATAATTTTAATATTTAAACGCTCCCTCTAAAAAGTCATTTTAAAGACAACTATTTGACCTAATCCTGACCCAATCTCTACTCTCTAATCAAACCCCAGTAGACATTTTACTGACATTTAGTGGTGGTAAAGATTCAGACTATCCAAGCAATTATGTCCAAACCCCACTTTACTTACTTTAAGTAGCTCTGAGATGACACATCATTACTGATTCAAAAGTGAAACTCCAGGATTTTAAAAGTGAAATTATTACATCAGTTTCAATGTTTTTATGTAGCTGTAAATTCGGACGGAATAATTCATTTAGAGGAGATAGTTTGTTTGAAGGCACTTGCAATGAATCAAAAGTGAAAATGAGAAATTCAGGTATTTGCATCGTGAAATATGTCACCTGCAAGTGGTCCATTGTTTGGTTATGGTTTTTATTCACATTTAGATGGTTGTGTGTTGATTAATTGGTCAATTGACTTATTTCTTGTTTCTGTGATTGATTCATTCATCAATGGAAAATCCAAAAAGAAACACAGAAATCCAGACATCATGGCGGAGGAAAAGCAGGCTTGGCCTGTCCACCAATATTCACCAATAAAACGTAATTCTTTTAAAATACCTTGGAAATAAACGGCAGCAAAGCGCCGAGACACAGGGCCCTGCTCTCCACTGCTCTTCTCTGCTCCCGTTTGAAGTCGCTGGTGAGAGGGAGGGAGGAATGTGTGTGTGTTTTTTTTTTTTTTTGGGGGGGGGGGGGGGCAGGGGGGCGGGATCTTGTGACTCACCAGCAACTTCCTCAGTAGTAGGACAAAAGTAGCCGGCAAGCTGCATCACTCTTCGCCGCAGAGGTTTGACTACAGTCAGAAGTAACAGAAAAAGTTTTACAGCTGACGGGCGACGCTCCTGAGCCGCCGGAGTAGCGACCTGCAAACTGATCCCAGTCCTGATCTGAGCGAGTGTCTGCTGACGGAGAGAGAGAGAGAGAGAGAGAGAGGCAGGCTACCACTGTCAAGTTGCAAAAGGTGCCTCCAGACTTCAGACATTACTCCTGGTAGGACTCCACTTTTTTTAACAGCTCCACATCTCGACTTTTTTACGTGTTCACCTCTTCGGCCTCGGTGAGGCTCCGGGAAACAATGAAATGACTCTTTTGACGTCAAATATTAGGAAATGACAGAAATGACTTGGAAACGTAAAGAGTTTACATCCCATGTGTCATTTAAAGCATTAGGGATCGTGAAAGAGGTTTTCAAATGAGAACGAATGTCATAAAGAAATCTGTTAACTTCAAACTTTGTGATTACTAGCAAAAGGCAAGTAAAACCGTTTGAATCTATGATGAATGGAAATGACAGTCTTTGGGGAAAAGACGTTTCCTTAGACCAGAGTTTGCCAAAATCAACAGTTTAAAAGTAATCAAATCATTTTGGGGCTTTATTATTATTTATATGAATATTATGATAATTATTACGTTTAGTGTAGCCTAATTAGTGGTATTATACTATTATTTGCACAGAAATTATGACCTATATTGTAATGTAATTTTGCTGTCTAGTAAAAATCTCTGAGTGTAAAGATGAAAGCAGGCGTGGGCTTGACAGTATGACAAGCCTTAATACTTCACACCTTAGTCAAACACGCTGCCTGGAGAGAAGCCCGCAAAGTAAAACCCTGACAAAAGAGGAACCACTTCCTGTGACAAGTGAGGTGTGTGTGTGTGTGTGTGTGTGTGTGGGGGGGGGTCTGGACATTTTCTGTCAGCCTGTTTGTTTTTCTGCTTTCCTTGTTTATGCCTTTTCATTGTCACTCTAATCGCAGTCTCACACCTGCACTCATGTCCCTCTGTTATTATAATGGACACACGCACACACGTAAGGCAAAAACTAAATAAACAACATCCCTTCAGCGAAAGACCAGACCGTATTGGACTGTGTGACCCACTGAACTATGTGGAGCGAGGATTAAAGAGCAACAGTTGTGTCACAGAAGCTCCCAGCTGAGCGGCGTGTGAAGGCCTCAGAGAGCAAGATCCCTCAGGCTAAACTTGTCTTTTCTTCGGCAGCAGGAAGTGGGATATGGCAGTGTGCGTCTGGGAAGGGTGTGTCTCTGCTGCAGCTTCTGGGGTTGTTTTGGGCGTACATCATTGCATCACAGCACATATTAGTAGTGTCATCCTGATGACCCTGACGACAGTTGTTTGGTGTTTCACCTGTTGTGTCATCTGGGCACAGTGGGAGCGGCGGGAACGTAAACTTTTGGATCTTGCCAACGGGGAAAATTTGCTCATGATCATACATGTTTTCTTGTGAATGTATCACCTGTTAGTTTTATTACTATTGGATAGCTGCTATTCGGCCTAGTCTACAGTTCACTGTAAGGCTGCCATGTTTTGTCTTGGTTCTAATTGAAAGAACTTTGTTGTCATGATACCTGACATAGCAATCACATGCACAAATAGAAAAGTTTGACAGAAACACAAAGTATTCCATTTGCTTTTCAAGATGTATTAAGCTTCACAGTTCATTTTTACACATATTATGACATTACGTTGCTACCTTTTTTTGTCAGTTTACTAACATTTAAGTTTTTTGAATTGAAGGAGAAACTGAAGAAGCAACCTCATAATCTGAACCAAAACTAATTTCAAGTAGTTATCAGTCACTTTCATTTATATGTGTAAGATGCAGTCAGGTTTGATTTAGAATGGAGGTATGAACCGAACATTTATAAAACAATTTTCTGGCCATTTGGGGTCAGTGAAAACAAGCTGTAAACACACTGACATGTTATCACCACATGCTAAATTTGTTGGCAAACAGTTGCTACACATCCAACTGAAATGGAGCAACATTGGCAGTCATGGAGTAGTGCTCCTGGTAACCCACAAAAGTCAGTCGAATATTCACTCTCCTTGTTACTCTTTTTCAGTCTTCATCAACTCCTGAGGGAAAAATCTGGCTCTCTCTAGCTGCTAAATTCTCCACTATGTTCGCCAGCTAGTTGCTAACTTTTTCTGTCTGCTGTTTGATGCTGGGCAGATCATGGGCTTATCTGAGCTCTTTTTTTTTTTGTGTGTGTGTGTGTGTGTGTAAAACGACTGCCTGCTGCTGCTGGAAACTACAGTGATGAAAGCAGTAACAGTGAATAAAAAAATTTAAAAAATGAGAGCCGGAAAAACGAAAGCCAAACGATGCTAAAACGCTGCGTAGAGATGAACTTAGTGAGTTCAGCAAAATCGGTGACCCATTTCACGTTACACATAATCACTTGATCTCTTATTTATGTAAAATATTGATTAGTGAATCTTTAATTTATCTGTAACTACATTTATCACTTCATTTACTCTGCCAAATGATTAAATTAATACATAGAGTCAAGCAGATTTGATTTTGAATGAGGATCTGAACATTTCTGATATGTTCCTCAAACTGCATGTCATAGTTTTTGCTAAAATTATGACTTGAGTAATACAGATGTGATGTCAGGCAGCAACAGAGTTCACCCCAGCACCTCTCTCTTCTTTCTGTTAATGCAGAAATTACACCTTGGAGGAATTTGGTGTCTGAGGCATCCTGCCGTGCTTTCACCAGTGACAGGTTGTTTTTTTTTGTTTTGTTTTTTTACACAAACTGTTTGTCACAGTACAAGAAATAATCCCCTAGCAGCCAAAAGCCAGTCATTTTAGCCCATTTAGCATCTGGGAAGTTTGCCTTGACAGAGCCCGTGGGCTGTGTAATGTATTTGTTTGCTTTCTTCCTCTTCCTGCCTCCCTCTCTGTTTCATTGACCATGGTCACATTCTTCAGAGGTCTCAGTGTTTTCCAAAGGTTAGCCCCGCGTGGTGGTTGGACCCCAGCCAGCTCCAAACTACAGTGGGACTGCAACTAAATGACTTGAACTGGTTGCGGCTGGTTTTATGGGTTGGCATCGTTTGAAACCATGCCAACGATAATGATGGAGAATCGGCGGTCAAGTGGTTGCAGGTGGTTAGGGAGCAGAATTTAGATTTGTGTCGTGTAGTGAGTCGTTCTCTTTTGACATTGTGCAGCTGTCCGTCCCTTTGTGGTGCTTCAGATGACACTGGACACAGTTTGTATTGTTTCCATTACTTTCTGTGCAAGGCTTACTACATTTAAGCAGCGGGGTTTCACGCTGATGTTGGTGTTGATATCAGATGAGTTTTACTTAAGGTCAAAATGCTTCACCTGCTTGTCTAAAAGATGTGGGTTGTCTGCATAATCATCAACTGCTTGTTCACTTCTTTTTCATGTTTCCATGTCCAGATTTTTGCTAAAAGTTTTTACAGTGTGAACATTCCAGTACAGCTATTAGGGTGCATACCTTGTTTTCTTATTCATGTGGTTCCAAGCAGGATTAAAAAAAATGCAACCCAATCCAGCTTTTAGCTGTTCAGACTGATTAAAATAACATCACATCTGTGTTACATGTGAGACCAAAAAAGGGAAGTTGGAACCCTTTCTGCTTTGGTGCTAACAAAACCTGTCTAGCATACAACTCTCCTGCACTTCTTTGAGCTAGGAACTTAGGAAATCGTACGGTTTTGTCTGTATATTTTCCTCATATTTCAGATGTTGTTTTCAGTCTGTTGTACGTGTGTCTCCATGTCTTTCCCCTTGGTAGTCAGCCCCCTCTTCAATAGGTTGTGGGGGCGCGTGGCTGGCAGCAGGAGTGCGTCTGCATTCCCTAAGAGGGGGGAAGTGACCTCAGGTTTCCTGCATGGGGATGGCCAGGTGCTGTGGTGTTATTGTGAGGGGTGCAAGACTTCCTCCATGGATGCTTTGTTGGTAAACGTCTGAAACTTGATCCTTAGAGCTAGGGCCCCTGTGGGAGGTAATATGCCCCCCTCACTGTCCAGTCATCCTGCTTTGCTCTCGTTCCCTCTCTTCTCTCCGTCCTTACGGTCTCTGCAACAGTGTTCGCTCCATGTGAGATTTTATGTAAAGAGAACATAAATTTTATGTAGGCAACCGATGAGTGTAAAAGGTTACTGACTCTGTGCTAATGGGGTAATTACATTCCTTTAGGGATACAATTACAGGTCTATACCTACTACTTACCTGCTAGTCTCAAAGGAAATGCTGTTTTCAAAGGAAATACCAAATTGTTAGCACAGAATTGCAGATTCCCCACAAGTGCACACTTACTAGTTTAATACAAACTAATTATAGATTCTCAAAGCACAGGGCTATGCCTCACTCTACCTTTCACCTGGTCTGCTCCATTGTTTCTCTCTCTCTTACATTTAATACACACTGCGTTAATGACGCCCCTTCTACCTTATCAGTGTCTCTTTTACACTTTCCTACATGAACCAGATGTTGTTTGGGTGAAGGAATCCTGTCGATTCACTGCTGCATCATCACAGTCTGTCATGTTATGAACCTGCGCTGAGTAAATGTGTGAGTCACGCCATGACTGTTTCCCTGCACCCTCGCCTAAAGGGAGGAGGGTAGCGTCATGCTTCAACACAGGTGTATGGCATGTGTTGTTCACAGGACATGAGGAAAGGAATGCTATGATGAAAAACATGAAGCGGTTACCAACTCCTCCATCATGTGCCGAGCCTGCCTCGGTTCGTCTCGGGGAACGGGATCCCAGATAAACCTGTCTGTGTTCCCTTGTAACTCCCTCACCTCTGCTGTTTGTTGCCACTTTTCCAAAGTGTGTGCAAATCCTTCTCCAGAATTGCTCAACGTTAATCTTCTGTTTAATACAGTGGCACCCATAAAAGATAATATCATGGGAAAACAGCACAGTTATGCACAGGAAATAAATGTCGCAAAAGTCCATAAATAAGCATGACAGCTGGGTATATTTTGTCAGCAAACTGGCCTCTGAAACCAACTAAGCAAGTCACATCAAGCAGCAGGGAGAAGTGAGGACTGAGAGGGAAGCACAAATTTAAAGTCTGTGGACAAATTGCAGTGGTTTTTATACAACCGGTAATGCGATGTGTATTATAAATTCATATAACTAATGGTTATGTTGGGCTGTGGCTAATGGCTAAATCATAGGATAACCGATGTTTAATGGAGGCACTTGAGGAGAAGAATGTTGGGTGAGGAGAATTTCTGCAGCATATGAGGTAATAAGATGTTATTTCACCCTGATAGATCTCTGCTGAGAGAAATGAGAACGTAACGAGCCAGCCAAGGCTTACACTTCATACTGTAACACCACATCTTCGTATCTGGGATGAGAAAGTCATCTTCCTCTGGATAGTGTTGTTACTGAGGGAATCACTGGGCCACTGACCTGCAATTATCATGGCTTTCTGTCAGATGTGGATCGCTATTAAATTTCTCTACGCTTATTGTAAACTCAGTAAAGAATTGAATTCTAAATCTTTGATGCAGACTGACCCCCCTTACCTTTCTTTGGTATCTTTGACTCAGGACTTGAGAACTTGAGAAAATGAGCTATAGTATGCATAAGACCGCAGTAATCTCACAGCAATCGTCCGCCTACACATAACTGACAGAGTGGTTTTATTTCTGTGGGAGCAGCAATGTCGTCACCCTGCCCATTGGATGTTCTCGCACACTGGCTTAATTGGGCAATAATTTGAGACCATGTGGCATGCAGTCTTTAACCACACAGTGATACACAGCAGGCCTCAAACAAGGCAACAATGCCCGAGGCTCAAAATGTCACCTTTCAAAACAGCGTAGACCCCGGAGAGAGTCGGTCGTTAACAAAGTATTTCCCCACAACAGCATGCAAGCAGGATTCTGTTCTCATAGCAGATGTCTTGAAGAGTTAATGAAGCCTTGGCACTGTATACGTGTGTTGTTTGCTCCACTATGCCACTACTGTATCCCAACCTTCGCCCCCTACTGCTGTGGCAGTTGTGTCTTTATATGGCTAGTAACTTCAGTTTGCCACAATGCCAACTGCATTAGTGTTGATTGCTTCCCAAACACTTAGGGTTGGCTCCCACATCTGCAAAGAATGAATCCAGACTGTGACATCATGCGAGAGGAAGTGCAGTCATGAGAGTGTGGGTGTATGGCAAGGTGTTGGTGTTTGGTGCACGCATATTTCTATTCAAATGTGCACACATGTTCCCTGTGTTGCACAACCACCGTCTTCCAGGGATGAACCAGGAGGACCAAATATGTTGGACAGCATGAAAAGCTGTTACTTGTTCAGATTAGATGTGTATTATCTTGTCTCTGATAAATATAAGAGTGTTTATTTGGAGTGCAGCTGTGAGTGAGAGCATTCCCCTTGCTGAAAGTAAACACTGTAAAATGCCTACTCTGCATGATGAAACTAGCAAGCGATCAAGAATGTGACTCCTTCCCCAGAATCTCTTACACCATCTCTCTCTCATCGTGATTTTTTATTTTTTTTTGTCCACTAGTATTTACAGGCACACACACATACACACTTTGTCTCACCCTCTTACTTTTGTGTCTATGGCTCTGTTGGAGAGACAATAGTCTCTGCAGAGCAGACAGGCTGAGACAAGCCAGAGTTGCTACATACACTGAGGTGTGGGTTTATGTCAGTCACTAGTTCGTAAAATTGAGCTGTGTACGCCAATTGTGCCTTTTACAAAATACACAGAGAAGTGCGCACTTGGCACTTCTCGGGCACACTTTGGCACTAATTTGTAAAGCTGTCAAAGTTGCACTGAATAGGAGTAGGAGGCGAGCAGGATGTTTCTTGGCCTCCTTTGCTTCCCTGTCTTGTCTCACCTTCATGGGATACTGACCGGCCCTCATACGGTGCCTCCGAGGAGCCATAAATGGCAGAAAGTGTCCTTGGTGTGGCTATAAAAGGACGTCGGCGCCTCGATGAGAAGATGATGGTAATTTACAACAGGGGCGAGTAACAGAGAGCTAAGACAGGATTTCTTGGCTAAGAGAGTTAAGTAAGCGACTGAAAGGATGAGATGGAGAGAGAGGAGTGGTCTAAGCACAACATGATTGCCTGTGGGCGCATCTGTCAACGAGCTGTCACAAAGGGGCGTAATCGAAGATACATGCAAGTCCTTACTGTGTATAGTTTTCTCAGCGTGCACCACTTTTCCGTCTCGGAAGAGTTTCTATCAGTGTGTGAAAAAAAATCCTATTTACCCTTATCACAACAAATGTACACAAGAGAAGAAACATGTTGTGACTCCCCCGAAGCATCCGGCGTCAGCTCTCATTCACCTCATGCAATTAAAGTTCTCGAAACTGGTGCAATGAGACCATTACAGTGAAGCACTGCTTTGTTTGACAGCGTGCTCACAACCAGCAGATCATACTGACCTCAGGATGTTTGTAGTAATCGGACATAACTCAGTCCAGAGGGAGATCAGGGCATTTACATTCAACACAGTTACCAAATGATTCACAGACCTCCAGTACCAGACAATTCTACTGTTGTTTTGCCTTGACTGCTATTTGGTAGAATCATTACTTATTGGAAGCCCCTCCATAAATACTAAAACCATCATGGCTGTAGCCAAACCAATTATTTTTTTGTCTTTCACTCTGCTCCGATACTTATTTCCTGCCTTCTGTCATGTGTTTCTCGTACACATCTTCATCTGAGACATGCGAAGCAAAAGACTGTCTTGTAATCTATATATTCCCATAAAACTGCTTATAAAAAACCAGTAAGCAATAAACAATTTTAATAACTTTGAATATATTTTTCTTTTATTATTATCAGTCCTGTAATGCTGCTGTTGTCTGAATCAGCTGTCATCATAGTTCACAGAGATAACAAAAACACATGCTTAATCAAAAATATATTTTAGTACATACAAAAAACAAAAAAACGGTACAAATCATAACCATATAGCGCTTCTGTCTCCCTGCCACAGCTGAAAAAGCAAAGAAGGCATACAGAAGAGCGCTTACTGCGGTGCATGTGGTACAGCAATAACCTACATATACAGATGGTACAGTGAAGTAGAAGAACAGTGACTTGCTGTGCTTTTGTAACAATTTAATTTCATTTGATGGGGAAAAAATTACAGCTGTCTGGACCTCATTGTCATCAATGGTAGCTCTAGCCTTAAAAAGAAATATATATTTTTTTGTGTGTGGAAAAATCTTTAATCCTGCCATTCAAAACCTTTTATCATGTGGAACATCACGTTCGGCAGTCATAAGTCCTCAGTCAGGTGTGGGCTTCACCTCTTGCAGTTAACCGTAGTGGTGGTGTATTTTGTCTTATCTGAGCATTAAGAGTTACTGTGTAGTTATGCCTTGAAATGAAGCCATCTCTGTGATGTCGGGAGAAATGATGCGACAGATACAGACCCCCATTACAACCGGCAGCTTGATAGCTTGATGTAGCGTATATGTCTCGGGCATTCAGCCAAACCACCTACAGAGATGAAGCTTGACCACAGTTGCAGCAGCAAAGTGCAAATGTAACACATCTCCGCCACTAACCTACATACAGGCGCAATATGCATGGACATAAACCTTTACGTGCTGATACAACAGGAAGCACAAGCGGGTTAATCAGGCAGCCTCCTGCTCACACACAGGTTAAAGAGATGTTCAGACAGACCAGATGAACTCTCAGTTTTAAATGTAGTAAAGAGAGGTGATATTTGTGATCTCAGGAAGAAAAGAGAATTCAGATTTTGTGAAATTTTAATGCCAAACGCTAATTAAAACCAGCTCAGATCTAGGACGCAAGAAGCTCATTAACACCGGTTGTAAATAGGGTCATAGATTTTTCCACCTCACCCAAACACTGCTAAAAAAGTGTACATTGTGTTAAGAGTCTGGCAGACATCACTAAGTTGTTTTCTCCTTTACTTTTCCTGAGGTCCACCATACGTTTGCAATTCTGTCAGTGCTTTAATGGGCCTAAACATTCAGCTTCAAACAGAACCACATCCAGTGTTGGCAATGGAAATTAGATCAATGGGTAAAATGGGGGCCAGACGGTGAGCAAAGCACAGCAGAGGGCCAATGACACAAGCACCATGACTTCACTGTGGAAGTATTCAACCCCCCCGCCCTTAAAAACCCCCATCCCTCATCCCGTTGCACGCTTTCTCAACATGGTGAGTGGAAACTGTTTAAGTTTTAATGATTACTGAGGAAAGAGTGGAAGAAAAAGTGTCCCATAGTATGGGAATTCATGCATAAAGATGTCATTAGTCATACCACGTCATGCTTGTGGTGATCGGTCAGGGGAGTATTATGGTGCCTCTGCACAGCACTTTGTATAAGTTTGTTCCATGTAGCTTTTAACCTACATCTACTTGTGCCAGTGGATTCTGCGAGTCCAATAATCAAGGCAGAGCCATATATCCTGTTAATTTACACGACGTGTGACATACATTTACAATTCATTTGATCGATGAAGAGGCCATGGAGCCACGACAAGAACCTTGCGCCTTCAACTATCATCTCAGTATATGTGTGTGTCTGTTTTGTGTTCAGCGCTGTTCCCACAATCCTTGAAGCCAAGAATACTCCTGTATAGAAAAAAACGAGCAGGATAAAAGCAGAATGAGGTCGAACAAGAGTCGGACGAGAGTTGTGGTTAATAGATTGAAAGCGATAGGCAGGTCTGCTTGGGGAAGCAACATAATTCAACCACGCTATCAGTGTTTACCAAAGCACCTGTTTTCACGTCTTCTCTCCATTTAACAGCTGCAGCTGGGACTTTGCATTTTATCACTGATAATGAGTTAGGCGGAGAAGATGAATAGAGTTTTGCATGGCTGCATGATAAAGAGATCCCAGTATGTGACGCTGTGAGATAAGGACCTGACGGATTGCAGCTCTCTCCTGGCAAAGTCGAGAAACTAGTTATAGGATTTCTGAACTCGCAGCTCTTCTCGGGACTTAAATGAACCCCAGATAAATCAGCTGAGATCCACTGTCTACCAATGGGAGTATTTTGCTTTTTGATAATGGTAATCAGTTTTAGGTGAGTACATTTTTAACATCTACCACTACCACTCCTCTGCTCCCCTGTTCCTCTGCTATGATCTGCTCACTGCTAGGTCACCGCACAGTCAAATTCAACTGCGGTGGCAATGTGCGTCGACGCAAAAGCTCTAAACTCAAATTACAAGCGAGAACTAGTGACGCACAAAAGCGCAAGGTTTGAACCTGGACTGGAGGACAGCAGAGAAAGGTAGATAAGGGAAGGTGGGTGAGCGACTGGGGGACGTGCAGAGGTGAGGGTGGAGGCAGTCTCGGATACATGGCAGCATGATTTATGGACACCTTTTGAAGTGAGCTCATTCCATCCACACGGCCTGCCTGCTGCATTTCAGAGCTGGGACATTCTCCTGGCGGTACGGTGAGGGGGGATAAATGACCCTTAGGTCACTAACCTCCACTAGTGTACCACTCACATATGCGCTTGCTAATTTTGCAGCAATTCATCAGTTTGTGTGTGTGTGTGTGTGTGTGTGTGTGTGCGTGTGTTTGGTTTCCAGTAAGCAGAAAATGAGCTTCCAGCCAGGGCATCTGATGAACACGAGACTCACTCCTCAGTCATCTATTTGTAGGTCAAAGCAACAGGGAGAATGACAAAGAGGAGAAGGAGGTGGTCCCTCTCTGGGATCATAGAAATTGGGTCAAGAGAGGTATGTTCCGACTGGGCTAGTTTTCTATTTCGCTTCATTGTGCAGAATTATCAGGGAAATTTATAGTATCTGCAGTGGAGTCTGAATGGAAACTGATTTTTAATCACCGTTTGCAGTTTAAATTTCTCTCTGCAGTAGTCTCTGGTAATGATAACATCATTGTCTGAATACGTAAAGCTTCCATCTTCTGTTCTGCTGCTGAGGATTGAGAACTGAGGAAGGTGGCTTGGCAGTAGTAAGTCCCAGTTTGTCATTCTGGTTTGAATTCATCATCTACTCGATGTGTTTGGATTGTTATTACCGAGATCTTGCCACTTTGTTTGAAACTCATTTCCTAAATACGTCAAATTGTTTGATCTTATCGGCTTCATTTATGTGAGCAGAAAAGCAGGGGATTGTGAATATGAGCAGTAATTACACTCGACGGGAAGTCCCCACAAAGAGACTTAAACAAACTGCGGGGTGTGTGTATGCAGCTGCTCGCCGTGTCTGCCCTTCCTGCACAAGTCACCCATTGTCCCCCAGTTTGGCTGCTGTGTTTATTTTTTTGTTTGATTTCTCTATCTACCCTCAGCTTTGTGTGTTCACGTGTATGTGTGTGTGTGTGTGTGTGTGTGCATGCATGCATCTTTCTGTGGGAGTGTGCCTGCGCTCATGCACATGGCTGCAGGTGTGTCTGTGTCTCTGTGACTTTGTCCTTCTGCAAGTCTGCATCGGTGTGTTTAGACATAATACGCCTGTTTCTCATTGTGACTGTGTTTGCAAATGTGTGCGACCGTCTTTCTGAGAAGTCCCAGAGATCTCTCTGTTTGGGGTAACAGGAAGAAGCACAGTGTGTGTGCGTACTGACTTGGACGTCTCATTGTTATCAACCCCACATTGGTGAAATGGGTCATCGCCTAGTAGGAAATGAACCTGTGTTTGGTCCTCACAGTAAATACCAGAGTAAAAGAAGAACACATTATGTTTTTATGACAAGAAAGTGGTGCACAGGGATGTTTCAGAGGTCAAGCCACATTATCACATCTATCTATTTTTAGATCTTTGGTTTTCTGCTGTGGGATTTCACAGTGGGGTGATTTGGAATGCACAAAAAATAGTATGCATTTAAAATTGCAGATTTACTTGAAGCAAGTTTTTGACCTGATTTCCAACATGTGCATTGCAGGCTCTATTCTAGAAATAGTCAGGAAGTCTAAAGTCATCAACATGATCTAAGTTTAGGATGTATGAGTATGATATCTGAGTTTCCTGACGGGTACAGTGTTTTTTTATGGCACAACACATCAGTTTTCACAGTGCCACAGCATCCTTAATAAAACGCCGGGTTGTGCCCTCAGTCAGCGCCGCTCAGGATGAAATGAGAGCTAGACGTCACCGCCAAGAGGTTTATGGTCCAGGGGAATGAGGGCACTGTTTACACGTTGCCATGGAGATGTGCCTGAGAAGGGAAAAAATGGCTGCATATACTGGAAATGACTTCTAAGTTATCCATCCCAGTCGTTTCACATTTGGCAGGAACCGCTCGGCTTTCTGAGCCAATGCTTTTTTTTTTTTCTTTTCTTTTCTTTTCTTCATATGAACCCGTCTTCTCGGGGTTACAGAGTCAAAGAGGGAGAGAGGTGCGTTTTTTGGTGTGTTGCGGTTGTGGGAGATAATTCCTGCAGCTGTTGTTAGGAATGTGGATTGCTCTTACTGCTTATAATGTATAATAGCCATAAAGGCCCTCTGCACACAGTGATTGGAAACATCCACCTGCTTAGAAAAACATGCTGTTTAATATTAATGTCTGGAGATGTTGGGGTGTATGTTTTTTTGTTGTTGTTTTTTTTTTTTTAAAAGAAGAAAAAGCCTTCTTGTCTGGGCATTAATCTCAGGGGTCAGGTGCCATCGCTGCAGCCACGAGCCACAAGTCTGACTGAGTTATAAATAATTGCTTGCAGTTGTGGGTGTGTACTGCACAGTTGTGTGTGGCTGAGATTGCTGTGTGTGCAGTCTGTGAAACCTTAGCCCAGCTCCTTGATGTCCTGGCTAGTTGTGCTGACTCAGCAACATAAGGAGACCACCTGGGACTGACCAGGAGTCTGCAGGAGCCATTTTTTTTTGTTTTTTGGTTCACAGTTAGCCTTGGTGTTCAATACCTGTGGGTTAGTAACAGCCATGAAGCTATAGTACGTAAATCAGGACACTTTTACGTCAAAATGATGATGTAACCATTATCACCATGGTTACTGGGCTTTCACAGCTGTTAAGTAGATTTTAAATTATATAATTAGTTAAGTAGGAATTTGAAACAGTGCAGGATCATGCTGTAACCAGGATTAATTGAGTTTGCATTCCAAGTGCAAAAGTAATCAGCTGAGCTAGTACTTCCTAATACATACTTTCTGATACATATTTTTAGTTTTTAAGATCTGTCTTACCAGGAAATTAGAGTGTCATTGCTCATTTTCCACTTTCAGAGCAGGAGCACAAGGGCAACTGATAAAGACAACTTACAGTATTTGGGTTTATACCAAGGCCACAAAGCTGTACAACACACACTTCTACCAAAGTTCAACAATGAAGACATAGCCATAGCATGGAGACAAGAAAAAACCTGTGACCAATTGTGACCAGTCATATCAAAGAGCAGGGACAACAAAGTCAAAGCATCCTCAGAATCCTCCGTCATCAGATTTCATTTTCCCAAACTTCACAGCAACGGCTCAAAGGCACGTGCCTGAAATCCATATTAGGACCTGTGTAAATCAAAGGAGGCCAAACTCGCCCCTAAATCTTCTGGCTGCAACAGTTGAAAGCATTTTGTTTTGTTTAGAAGAAGCAGTCCAGAGGTAATTTTCCATTGTGACGACTTGCAAGGCATTTGCTGTGTCTGCACGGAGACAAAGACACAGACAAAAGTTGAAATTTCTGTTATTCCACTAAAGATATTTTTTGGGTTTTACTTTTTCAGTTCTCCCTCTGGAGGTTTGTCTTGTGAACACAACATCTTCTCCTGAGGCTTGCAAACCAGTAACTGAATCACCCAGCGATCACCCAGTGAAAGTACTCGGGCCTCACTAAGCACACTTCACAGTCTGGTTAGGTTTAAATGGAGACTTGTGGCACACCTGATAAGGTTTACAAGGCAGGGTGTTTAAAAATTGTATACATTTACCCAAACAATGCTCGGGTCCACAGTTTTCCACAAAACAAAGCAGGTGTCAAAATTGAGATGGGTCTCTACTAAGTAGGACAGGCTTTACATTTCAAAGGGATGCCCTGTCCCTCAGATCACAGGGCGGAGGATGACAGGGAGGATGTGAAAATATCAGGACAGTGAATAAGAAAGCCATTTTTGGGCACAAATCTGCCCTGGGAAACTGCAGTAAAAGGGGTTCCTGGGATTAATGGCTGTGTTTGTTCAAAGAGAAATAATATACAGTGTCTCTCATATGGCTGTTGAGAGAGAACGACCCTTCTCGACTTATTTATTCTAAAACGAGAGGCCACACCAAAGCACCGAGTGAAAGCCCCAAACGTAACTGTTACCCTGTGATATTTCAGCGCCTTCCTCGTGTTTCTTTTTTCTATATACAATATGCTTATCTTCATGACAGCACACTTTTGTTCAGCAGGCGTCAGCTTTTAATCCTTTTTTTTTTTTTCTTTTTGAGTATTTGCTGTTTATCACACATTATTTGTAACTCCATTGTTTCTGCATTCCTTACCTTCCTATCCTCTCACCACACTGTTTACCACCTCAAAGTGTATGCAAAGATCAGCTAGCACACTGTCAAGATTTTTTTTTTTTTTTTTTTAGCTTGCTTTCAAGATTTGCTTTCTCTTTTCGTACTCTCGCTCCAGTTTTCCCTCTGCCATCTAAACATTTACCAGCAAATACCAGCACCGAGAAAAGAGAGGAGAAAAAAAAGACAACCTTCCTTGCATTCTCCAGGCAGTGACTCTCTCAAACCTCCACTGGCACACAGGAGTTGACTGCATAGTTTCCCCAATGCAAACCAGATGTGAAGCACTAATGTATGGCAGCATTTTTTTTTTTTTTCTTCAGAGGAAGACAAATGTAGGCCAAAAATGTAGTCGTTTGGCCATACGCATAGAGTGATATAAAAATAAATTCAGATTCATTTTTGAGTTCCAAACTTTCCCTCATGGTGGTTGAAACATTACTGTATGATTTGGAGTAATTGCGATGTTATTGTTTGATGTCAGTGGAGTATTGTGGAACATTGGGATTGAGACAGGAAGAGGACAGATGAGATGTGACATGCAGCATTTTCGGCTGCGCTTTTCTTCAGAAGGTTCCATGCATGTGGAGTCTTCCCTGCTAGCACGTCCTCAAGTCTTACTGTGCCAAGTAAGTGTCAGATCATAACAAATTTATGTTTTAAGTATAACTAAACATAACATCGGTGAATGATGTGCCGTGCTTTTGTTTATCTTTTGTACACAACATCACTGTGTCAAATCCTTTTAATAATTGAGTCCACAAGGTTAGACGTACAGTTCTTTCAGGCCAGCTGCTGCTTACTCGTAGCTTTTTCTCTAATGCTGCAGTGTGTACCACACAACAGATTCAAAGCTAATATTAAAAGACATCAAGTCATATCCCCCACACTTGCATGATCATTAAAAGTTGCCAAGAAGGGACAAATTACAAAGGCCGTGGTGACATTTTCTGCAGCAGGTAGTCATTTTCCTCCTTCATGTTTATGATGTTGGCTTTCATTTGAGCCCTCTGTCACCTCCCACTGCACACCAGCCGGTGTTTAAACGCTCAGGGACAATAACAGGTTAGCGTTCCAGTGTCTGGTCCTGCAGCCTCTACTCTATCCTCAAGTCTGACCCAGGCTCCCACAGAGGAGCAGTCTCAGGTGCCCCCACACCAAGCCCCACCCACCCCTCCTACCACAACTCATTCACTGATGTTCTTCAAAGAAACTCGGTGGATGAGATTGTTCCCTGTAGCTTCCTGCGTATAGGCTCCTGAGAATGTGGGTGGCCCAGATTCTCCCCGAATGGAAGACGGGGAGAATAGAAATGACAACACTCATACTGGAACCACTGGTTGTTTACCAATTGCATCTTAACAGTGGCTGAATGCAGACCCCATAGTATAAACTCTGATGACCACAGATCGCCCAAAGCCTTAAATATCATGGCTGTGATTGCGGCTCTGGTTTTCTGGTTAAGAATCAGTGTCAGAACTACACTAAATAACATAGTCTTTAACTACAATGGAATTGTATTGTACTGGATTGTTTGTTTAAATCCTTTCTTAACATTGGAATTAAAATGTTTTCTGTATTTCTATAACCAGTACTTGTAAGCTCGTTTAAATAAACACAACTGTTTATGAATGGGCCACAGCATTATCTTTCCTTCATGAGCAATTTCCTCCTCTTCCTGTGATAAGATTCATTGCCTCAGTGCGTCCTTTTGATTACTGGACTTCATTTATCTGATCCAGCAAAAGCCAGCAAGAACAGCGTACCAAGCATTTGACTAATATATAACGAAGATATTTCAGGGTCCAACTCTTGTGTTGTTTTATTGCAGCCTGAATGATTTTGTCCACTTTAGTCACCACTCATGAAGACATTAGTCATGTTGATGTGATTTAGCTTGTGCAGTGACTAGTCTCAGATAGTATGTGGATCCGGAAGCTTCTCCCAAAGGACCTGACCTCAGTTGCCAGTCCCTTGAAGAAAAACATGAGTGTAATCCCTCTGACATTGTGTCATAAACATAAGTTCTGAACCATTAAAAAAAAAAAAGTATTTTGCATTTCATCCCGTTGCCTTTTTGCATTAGTGACCAAATGGAAAGTGTTCATGGGGCGCTGGACTAAATATGATCAGATGACATCTCCATCAGGATCCTTTCAAGTGGCCACTGGACTGAGACAAATGATTTTTTCTGAAGTGTGTTTTTGACATTGTACTTTATTTTTGATATGCTCAACCAGGCCCTCAAATGATATACTTAAGTGTCCAGTGCTGTACTTTTTTCCCCATCTCAAACCAAGCCAAGGAGCTTTACTGTGTCTGGAAGATGTCCAGGCACCAGACAGAGAGCAATGTGATGGTATGTGTTTATCCAAAAGCAGCCGTTTCACTTTTCCTCTAATTTGATTTAAGACTTGTCATACTGTAGGTTTAAGATCCTGCTCCAGTATTCGTTTGCCTCTAAATGTCACCTTCTTCAGTTTTTTTTTCTATCTCTTTTTCTCGTCCCATTCTTGTGTTTGATTTCTCCTCTGTGCCTTCATCACTCTCTCTGGGACCTGTATAAAAGGAAACAACTGTGTGTATGTACAGACGACCTGCTTAACAGCACACTCCTTCCTCTGGTGTGTGAGTCTATTTTCTGCCAAAAGATCCAGACAGTTAAAGGTGATTGAGTGGCTTTTGTGGCTGCTACTTTTTTAAAGTAGAGAACACCTTACTATTCACAGTAAAATCCACACTTGTTAAAGTATCCACTTGGACATAAAAGCACACAAGTCACAATGGACATATAAACACAGGCCTAATAAATAGAGCAGTTGCTCTGGTATTGAAATGGTTTCTTTCTTGGTCTTCTTGACTGTATTGCTTGTAGACCTCATAGTTCAGCATATCCACTACTTTTGTACAGTTTCCCACTTGGCAATAAACTAAACCATTTTAAAATCATCTGCCAAGACGCTGATGCTATTTCCACCACCAGTCCTGTTGTGTTATCAGGATGGATACAGTTGCGCCACTTCCGCTTGTGACTTTTTTTTTAATGTTGGAGATATGACATTTCCTCACTATCTCTGCAATAGTGTTGGCACAAAATGTTTTTCTCTGTTGTAAAAAGGAAAAAAAAAAACAGACTTAGTTGTTGTCCCTTATTGATGCGCTGTCAGTGGGTGACATAAACAACAGCTGCTTCACTCCACATTCAGGACTTATGGAAAATCCTTAACATTTGAATTAAAATAGGGTTTCATGTCATTGTGGCACTATATATTTACAAAACTAAAAATGTGCCCAAAGCATTGAATAAACATCCTTAGTGTCACTGCGTCTCCTGGAAATAGTTTGTTCTTTCTTTCATGTTTTTTTTTTTTTATCTTTTGGGAACAACGTCATTTACTTTGTAATCAGTGATCACAGGATTAATATTATATTCCCTTTAAAGGCTATATGTATGTGTGTTTTTGAATGGACCATGAATGTTGACACTTTGGATTTAGACTGTATATAATGCATCAGTTGTCTGGTCTGTGTATGTGCAAAGTCATTGAGGGCACTAAACACCTGTTGACTAATGTACATAACTGATGTGATTTCACTAAGATGAGCTCTTGTCCGAGGGTCAAATTTTCATTGTTCACCCTGCGTTTAGCAGCACTGACTCACACACTCACACACACTGAGCCAGTATATGTATTTTTGGCCATTTGACCAGTCGGAGATAATCTGTTTTTCATGACTATTACAATGACATCCCAACCCTCGTGAACACTTTTTAAATACAATCCTTAAAAGGTAACAATTTTTTTTTTTTTTCTAATTATTCTATTCATAGTAGTGTGGTCTTTTTCTCCTCTAGCTTAAGTTAGAACTTCACAGGAGTGAGAGACATTAGAAAGGAGACGTACAGTAGATGTGATACAGTCACATGGATGTTCAGGGAAGAGCTGGCAAGCTCGTTCCTAGCAGGTTGTGCGGACTGTTCATTTGGAATCAACCAGAGCGTAAGCAAAGTTTGGGCTGGGGATTAACGGGCCTGCCTGTGGGACTGGACTACACACAGGGTTTCTGCTAGCCCTTTAGTAACCAACCATGACTATGTTGCCCGGCAACAGCATATAGTCTGCTTGTTTGTATTGGTCTGCTGCTCTGTGGTGTCTCACAACTGAACTTCACCCCCCTTATGTCAATCAGGACAGCTTGTGATGAATAGCAGAATGCAGCCTTGGCATTCCTCTGTTATCTTATAACCGGATGTGTGACAACAAACCAAAAGTCTAAGGAACATTCAAGGTTCGTCGCATCCCATAATGTTAAAGATTTTTGTACGGAATGAATAACACACTGAGGATTTTGGTTTTCATTCATCCTTAGTGATACTGCTAAAACAAACTGAAGAGTTTTGGCCTGAGGTTGGTGTTAGAGGAATAATCACAGAATAGAAAGGGTTCGTGATGATGGTGCTATAAGGCCAGAGTAAATTGGTCTCACAAACATTAGGATTCATCCTCTCAAAACCATGAACACGTAAATTGCAAATTTCACGGAAAACTGGCGTCTGTTGTGGAGATGCTTTGCTTTGAACAGACTGATGAGTTCCTGCAGAGTCATTCACACTGACCCATATAGCTGCGTTTCATATATATTTTAGTCTCTCAGATGAACTCCCTCTGAATCATTAAAGAGAATGGAATGCACTGTTGCCAATATTAAACAACGATCCCATCTCTCTGCTGCAGTACTATAACTAACTCAGTGCAATATTTCTGGACCATTGTCCTGTGTGGAGACAGTGGTGATTTCCTTGAAGCCCACACTTTTCCCAGGGGGCTGAATTCAGTCACAGCTTTGGTATTTGGGAACGTTATTAACCCAGAGTGGGGTTCTTAGTCACCGGGTCCTGGGCAAGAAGGAGATGGAACTTTGCCGGGAAGCTAGTATATACAGTAGTAGATACAAAGCCCTGTGAGAATTGCCCTCGGGATTAGAGTTCACTGTGACCCAGATCCAAGTTTTCTCTTCTCTTCTCTTCTCTTCTCTTCTCTTCTCTTCTCTTCTCTTCTCTTCTCTTCTCTTCTCTTCTTTGCTCTTCTTTGCTCTTCTTTGCTCTTCAATTTGGGATAGTCGGTTTTGGGTCAGCAGTTTCTACATGCAGTCACGTCTTAGTCCATCGCTCCTGGGGTCGGTGCACTGACGTCATGCCCCTCTCTGTGAGAGCCTGTGCCATCAGGAGTTCATTCCAGGCTCAGCAAACGGCTATTACACGAAGTGAATCTCCCTGAAATGGAAACACTACAAGACCTGGAAGTCAAAACAAGCCCTTCTTCTGATTGGTAAATGAATACATATTTATGTATCAGGACTGAGTCTCATATTCTAGCCTGTGCTTTAGTGAGTTCTCTCTTGCTTAATCTTATCTGACTGCTAGCAAACTAGTTATTCTTTCTCAAAGCCACACCTCACTGGAGACCATAAAGTCACTTGTAGAGAGGAAGACTAGCCAAGGCTGCATGGGGATTTAGTGGTGGGGAAATAGTGGGTGTGTGATCCATACCAGGTACAGTGATGTTGGCTGGTTAGACATCTGCGTTCACATATTCATCATGCTGTCAGAGTACATACTGTATGTATTTCTACCAATCAGATAAAAGTTTTTTGACCTACTTTCTGCAGCTTTTTAGTAAATGGATATGTGGATAATACATATGAATTGTGGGAGGGCAATAAACAGCAGCCTGATTTGCTTTGGAAATTAAAGCTGACATCAGACGTCATAGCTCTGCCTTCCCAGCTTTATGAGTCATGCCTCGTCTCGTTCCCTTTACCTGGCAAGCAAAGGCAGCACATACCTGCCTGGCACTGCAGATAACATTAAGGTCACCGTGCTCATTCTCAGCTCTATGCTTCTGTTGATCTAATCTTGGTTATGTTATGTGGGCTGATGGCAACGTTGCTGGAGTTTTTCTGGCGAATGGTGTGTATGTCAAATGTACAGAAATTGATGTCAAAAGAGGGACTTGCAAAATCACCACCTTACCGTACATTACACAGGCCAACCACAGCTGCTTATTCTGATATTTTGCCATAACCTCCAGATGGATACTATAATGTGAGACATCAGATACATAAGATGTATCCATTCAGTCATTAGATAGAGAGATATGGCAGTCTGGTGATGCAAGCCAGTGTATACACATGGCTGCAGGGCTGTTGGGCATTTACACTTTCTAATTTATGTCTTAAGGTTGTTGAAGGGGGGGGGGGGGGGGGGGGGGGGTGAACAGCTGGTGTGGTGGTGAACTTTCTCACCCCGACTCATTAAGAGCTTTTGTCTCGCAAACGGCTGAGACAGATGAAACATGAGAGTCTGGGACTAATGTTTTCTTTCATGATAGATCCTGTGTGATTTGGCTTTTTCTTTGTTCCTTTTTTTGTGTCACCCTGAGATTTTGTGTGTGTGTGTGTGTGCGCGTTTGCCTGCCTTCTATATGCTTTGTATGTATTCTGCTTGTGCGCCTGCATAGGTGGATGTGTGTGTGGGTGTAAGACAGGCAGCACGGGACACATTTGAAGTTTTATTGATTATTATATCAGAGGTGATTATTATTACTGGGTGGTGGGAACGAATAGCCAGCAGTGCTCCGTGCCAGAGGGCCGTATCACTTATCACTGGGCTTTCCTCCAGCCATGCTCTAATGTTTTGGCAACCTGATATTGTTGCCATAATGCCCTCGCAATATTATTCTGTCACTTTGTTGTGTGCTCAGTCATGATCAAGGGGCCTGTTGCACAGTGAAAACCATGTTCGGAGACAGTAACTCTCCTGTATAAGCATGTTACTGCAGTTGCATCTTTAGGCTGAAAGGAATCTACTGGTTAGGGAGTCGTGTTCAAACAGCTTCCAGTGTCTGCTCTTTTGACACACACAAACACCCACAATGGGGCTTCGTGGGGTTTCTCTATCTGTTGGTGGTCCATGCTTTACTCACACATATATTCTTGCCTCATAAATATTTACAGGTGTGTATGATGTGTGGGCTTTTACTTCCACTTCAGTCGTAAGAGAGGGTGCTCGGTTTGCATTGGTGCTTTAATCTCGAGTTTGCAGATTTCGAGGAGTTGACAGGAAGGAGTTACTGAAAGAAAGAAAAAGTGACAGCTCCCTCTCTTGTCCCCTCCTTCTGCATCTACTGCACTTTCATCACACACCAATAAAAGTTAATAGGCATTTTGTACTGCCTCTCATGACTCTCTCCCTCTCTTTTCCTCTGTCTCTCTTTCTTTTTCCACTTGCTCCCACTTGCACTGCATGTTTTGTTTGAGTTCAGCTTCATCGCTGGTACAAGCCAAAGTATTTACAACGTAAATATTGGCAGTGAAAGTCTATACTGATGCCCAACTGCCGTACCGGAAAAGGTGACTGAATCAGTCCTCTCTTTTTTTTATGTACACTTCTTCCCTCTTGTCCTTTTCTTTCCATGTGTTGACATTTTGTATTTTAAAATGTTGCCGTCTTCTTTCTGTTTCAGACTTGCAGAAAATTACAATGGCTGACCGTTTCGACTGTGACAATTGCAAAGAATCCCTCTATGGCCGCAAGTACATCCAGTCAGATGACAGCCCCTACTGCATCCCCTGTTATGACAGCCTGTTCTCAAATACATGTGATGAGTGCAAAGAGCTGATCGGCCATGATGCAAGGGTAAGGCATTCATTTTGACATAATCGGACATGCAAGTAAATACAGAATTTCAATTAGAAAGATTTTTCATTTTTTATTTCAAGGTCCCATATTTTACACTTTAAGAGTGACTGTTATGTTGTGACATCACAAAGTTACATCTGAATACAGGCTGTTTGCATTTCTCTGTGAACTGAGTGCCTTGATACTTTCACAGTATTAATATAGAACCTAGACCTGCTTTATAATCAAAGAAGATATGGACATCTCACTTTATCTAATACGGGACCTTAGAAAAAACAAAAAAAAACATTAAGACCTGTGCCTATTATTACTGGTAACATTTATTTTCTGTACACTGGAATGAATCCCACATATGACCTCAGCCTTTCCACAGTGTGAGCAACATATTAACAGTTTAAACAAATCTAAAACACATCAAAAGAACTACACTTATAAGCTGTAAGTCATTTTTTATCATGTTTTGATGTGGCCTTGGATCACTTAAACAGAAGTTATGTCATGTTAATGAGGCATAATTCATTGTAAATGAGGCGTGTTCTATATATTTTGTGTGGCAAGACACAGTAAAGGCTAATTTAATATACAATTATACAGGCAATTTCCACTAAGTCTACAAAAGCCAACAGGCTAATTTTGGCAAAGACTGTAAAAATGCAACATGGAGCAAACCTCTCCTCCTTTCCCACAATCAAGTTAAAATTTAATCTTCCTTTAATGGAAAACACTAACATGAAGTGGATCATTTAAGACCGACATATGCTCCTTAGTGAAGTCCATGCAATGGTGCTTAGCAGTTTGCTTTGCTAAGGAGGCCTATGAGTTGTCAACACCCTCACGGGCAGCAGACGATAAATAAGTTTGCTTGGCTCAGTGCCCTGTAGACATTAAATTAACTCCCATCCTTGCAAAACCTTTTTTTAAACAGAAGCAGGCACATAAGTACAATATGCATGTGCATGTAACCGCATACCTGTCACTGTGTATGTATGCGGACATGATACCAGTCAGTTTAAACTCCAACACTCCTGCTGTTGAAACCAGAAACCTTTTCTGGTCTTCAGTTTTGCAGTCTTTCTGCAATTGTGAAACCTTAAAACATGTAAAGATAGATGTTTTTGGGGGAAACACAGTATGATAAAGGTGATTACATTTCAGTGATGTATTTATAACGGCATTAAATGACCCCCAGTATCCTTCTGCTTTTGTTCTGCTGCCAGGAGCTTTTTTATGAAGACCGGCATTATCACGAGCACTGCTTCCGCTGTTTCCGCTGCGATCGCTCATTGGCAGATGAACCCTTCACCAGCCAGGAGGACGCGTTGCTCTGCAATGACTGCTACTGTAATGAGTTCTCCTCCAAGTGTGTAGCCTGCGACAAGATCGTGATGCCAGGTAAAGGTGGGAACAGGGATGTTGTATTTGTGCACATGGACTTGAGTGTTCAGATTTGCAGGGCTCATTTAATTTGTTATGTGTGATATTACTCTTTTTTTGTGTGTATGGAATATTCTTTCAGTGGAGGTTTTAGAAGTATGATTCTGGCAAGACTGTCACCTGATTAAAAATAAAATAGAATGAAAGAGTTAGTAATTTGGTAAGTAACTTGCACAAAGTGCATTTGACAGTGCCAAAACTTTATTCACCCACTAAGCATTAGTCTCATTGTCCCACATTTCATTTTCCATGTAGTATACAAATTCACATGTCAAGATATAAATGCAAATGACTTTGGAAAATGATGACATGGCAAACTCCAGGAAACAGGGACAAATGAAAAGTATAAACTAACAGATTGAGAGCAAGGAAAGAGGTTTTAGAAAAAAGGAAGACAAGTAAGAAATGACGGCAAGGGCCTATGATTGAGCAGCAGTCAGGGCTGAATATGACAGAGTAATTGCCAATCTGCTTGACTTGTTGTCTGTAAGCCAGATCCCCAGGGCTGGCGGGCTGCCAGCAGACTGATGATAACAAGCGATAAGCTAGTCGTTCATTCCAGCATCCCTGTAGCATACATACACAGCCCTCACAAAGCAGAAAATGATTCCAGGAAGGTATGACATTCCCCTTTATTTCTACTTTAGGTAATCTCATGTTTTCCCAAGTTAGACCCAAGCGAGTCACCTTGAGAAGTAAAGATTTTTACAGAGAGTGATTAAATCAAAGACATCTTGGCATTAGGCCAGATAGGAATTTAATAGTATACAGTAGAACACATCACATCAGTATTGTCTGAGATAAACTTAAGAAGACTTGGACCCCGTTGTGTCGCATTTTGGAAGAGGAAAAATTTCCCTCTAACAATAGAAATTACAGTTATATCATTTGTCATCATAGAAAAACATATACACCCTCAAAAGCAAACACACACTTGTAAACTGTTTGTTTAATAACTGGACGCTCAGCTGAAGTGGTTTATGTTGGTAACAAAAGGAGTGAAGTAACTTTATACCAAAGCCATGTAAACGGATTCCTCGTAAGCTGTTTGGTTAAAAAGCTTGGTCAGACGAAACTGCCCCCGTTGCTGGAGGTAGTCATGCACATGTTGTATTGTTGTGCTCTCCCAGACAATGGTCCTGTTCTTTTGTCCCTCACTTTACCCTGTTGCAAAATCCTTTCGACACAGACAGCAGTTCAGTTCTTGCAACTGTGCACTGTGACAGTGAAGCTCATTTGAGTTTCATTTCAACGGCTAAAACTATTTTTTTTGCCAAGTATATAAATATACCGTAAACTGAGTAAACTGCTGGAGAGACACACTTTAAAGGAGTACATGATAAAAGGAAAAGTGGCTTTGAAATATTTGAAATGTGCAGACTGAGACTTAAATCGACTAGACAAAATCAATTACATACTTTGTGAGCATTGTACGATTTCCATTGTGCGCAAAGCCTATTGTCTGTGAGGAGATTTTGTTTTCTAATGCTTGCAAAATTGTTCCCAATAATTATAAGTCGTTTGTTTTGGATTTAAAGCTTGTTCACGTTTTTGTATTTGCAAAATACTCGTACCTAAATGCTAAAATTGTCCTCAATGAGCCAGTGTATTTACTGTGAGCTTATGACCTGGAATGTTTTTGAAGGGGATTTTTGTGTTTTTGATTAGAGAACACCGCAGCACACAGCCTGAAGCAGTGAAACATTAGCAATCTGCAGACAGCAGAAGTACAAAATGTCAGCCCAACACAAACCACTGCGTCACCATAGAATAAACCAACTAGTCACATAAAAAACTCAACAGCCACGGGGTAGAAGATGGATTGGTTGGGGACATGGAAGGGAAAAATGGCATTATTCCTTTTCTTGTAAGGCCTGCCGCCAGTTTCCAGCAGTAGGAAAGAAGTATGGGGCCTGTGGTGTTATGATTTAAAATAAAATAAATCTTAGTGAAACAAAATGAGATTTATATGCCTTCATGCAGTTCAAGTCTACTGTTTCATAGTTCAATAAAATTACCACCAAAAAATACCAAAATGGTCTTGTGAAAGACAGTAAAAGATGCATTGTACACTAAACATTTAAGTCTCCCTCTGCTCTGTCATTCTTTCCATCCTTTTTTTTTCTTTTTCTGTCTCTGCCTCATCTCTCTTTCTCTCTGCTAGGTACGAGGAAGTTGGAGTATGCAGGCTCTACATGGCACGAGGGCTGCTTCATCTGTCACAGCTGCGAACAGCCGATTGGTTCCAAGTCCTTCATCCCTGACAAGGACGAACACTACTGTGTGCCCTGCTACGAGGACAAGTTCGCTCCACGCTGCACACGCTGTAAAAAGGTCAGTAAAGTTACCAAATAACTACAATAACTGTTAGTTGAATTCCCACTGACTCTCACATGAAACATGGTTAAAGGACCCATGCAAACACATGGGAGACATGAGGAGGATTAATCCTGGGTCTGCAGGAATGTGCATGGGAGCAAGATTTTAGAATTAAAAGGATCTCCACTTGACCTCTGACCTGTCTCATTTTCAGACCCTGGCTAAAGGTGGTGTGACCTATCGGGATGAGCCATGGCATAAGGAGTGTTTTGTGTGCACCAGCTGTAAGACGCAGCTGGCGGGTCAACACTTCACCTCCCGAGACGACAGCCCTTACTGCCTTAAGTGCTTTGGCAGCCTGTATGCCAAGAAGTGTGAGGCCTGCAGCAAACCCATCACAGGCAAGACTACATCATTGTGTTCTACCTAGATAAACTATTACATAGATTTATTGTAAAAGTACAGTAAATACTGTAACGATTGGCAGCCGCATGTTGGATTTTATATTACTCAAAATAAACAAAAGAACGAAATTAAAGATTTATTGGAAATGTAAGTTTTCTAAGCGAGAAAAGGGGATTTTTTTCAAGGCTTGATATAGTTTAATCTTATTGTTTTTCTGTCCCAGGTTTTGGAGGAGGAAAGTACATCTCATTTGAGGATCGTCAGTGGCATCAGCCATGCTTCACCTGCTCCCAGTGCTCTGTTTCACTGGTGGGCGCCGGCTTCTTCCCTGATGGTGAAAGAATCCTGTGCCGCGACTGCCACAGCAACCTATAGAGCAGTCACTCACAATATTCTCACCCCTTCCCTCGACCTCCCTTTTTTTACCCTTTGTCACAGCATTTCGAGAACCCCAAGTCATTACCGAGGAAGGTAACACAGGCTAACAAATGCTGCCTCTCAGGTCATTTTTATACAAAAGACATCAGTTCCTCGTTTTCCCTGTCTGGATCAGATTTTCATCTTGGAGCTAGTGCGCAAAATCCTGTGCTGATGCTGCATTGTTTGCATGAACCACCAGAAAGATTTCCTCTTTAACCAAAACGTTAATTATTTTGTGAAACAAACTTTATGGAGTGCCTTAAGAATAACATTTCTTTACGTATTATTCTATTAAACCAAAGAAATGCAAAATGCCAGTCACTTTGCAAAAAAAATCCTTCATATTTTATATGAATAAGTTGCCACTTCAGGTAGAGGTCAGGCTCTGAAGAGAAGCCACAGAACACTGATACAGTATAGAATATAAACCTTACAGTCTGTATTTTCAAAGTATGGTGGAGTTACTGTTTTAATGCTCTTATAACTGCAGTTTTATGCATTTTGAATGTTGCTTTTTCTCACGTGTCAGTTATCTTTCGATAATGTATGTCTTGCTCTATGCGTCTTGAACAAGTTACTGTATATAATGACATAGAAGGAGGTATGACACTGTTGTATAAAGTGGCAAACAAATTAGACCAATTTAAAAAAGACTGAAATATGTGAGAAAGTAAATACAAGAGGGAAATTTTGAAAAATGAGGCAGTCAGTTAATGATAGTCATGATCAAAAAAGACATTTGCACTTTGCATAAGACATTCTCTTGCTACCATGTTATGTGCACATAAAAAAACACAGTTCAAAGACATGGCACAAGACACACAAAGAAACCCTTTTAATGTTCTGTATCTGCTTGTGAAACTTTGCAATGACACTTATTTTACATATTGTTTCTGTCTTTTTCATTTGTTGTAATGAATCCTTTTATCACCTTTGCTCAAAGAGCCAGCATTTATAACCCAAAAGCTGAAATGAAATGCATTACCATCGTGTATTGCAGGAGTATGCATGTCTTCATCTGCCATGATTTGCCACCGTAATTATTTTCTTACTGTTAACGCTGTTAGTGTTTTGTTTTTCATTGTTAGTTTTTAACTTGTATGTGACTTGTATGTAAAAAAAAATCTACAAAAAAAACAAAAAAACAAACAAACCTATATTTCATTATTTCAGCTTTGATGCTGGTGAGTCAGAGTTGGCAAATATACATTTTAAGATGGGAACTAGGCTATCGAGGCGATGACAGTATGAACTTCATGAAAAAAAAGATGATAATTGATGATTCAATGATTAAATGCTACAATGGATAGTCTTATTTGTGAAGTCTTATTAAAATACATTTACATAGACTGATCTTTGCTGAGCAGTTTTTATATTCTGTGGTTATAGTGAAATATCCAGTGCGGGTTTATGAGGTCATTGCTTTCTGTAGACTAGTGTTTACTGTCGAAGCCAGAGAAAACCCTTCTGGTGTGTTTAAAAAGTCTTTCTAGGAAAGATCAGTGTGTGTGCGTGTGTGCATGTGTGTGTGTGTGTGAGTGTGTGTGTGTTTGTGTGAGTGCAAATCCAGAGGGGGAAGGGCATGGAAGTGTGTTAGTGTGAGAAAGTGTTAGAGAAAGAAACCATGTGTGTAATAAAACAGAGTAAAAAGGTAATGTGTGTTGGTAGGTTTAAGATATTTTTGTGCGTGTGTAAGAAGAGAGAGTGTGCGAGTGTGTATGTGCGACTGAATGTGTATACATACACTGTTGTTTATGCTGAGTCGACTGTTTCATCGCCTTAATGAAGCACACATACACAGACGGCCAGATACACTCTCCTGTCTGCATTGGTGAAATGTCCTCCTCCCTGCCTCTGTTTCAGATTTTTTCACCAAAAAAGGAAATGGAAAACTCGTAGCTGCATGGGGGAGGGAGGGAAAGGGGGGGTTGACCGGTGGTGGAAGTGGGAGAGAAAAGTGTGGGAGAGAGAGAGAGAGAGAGAGAGAGGGAGGATGTTCACATCTGGAGTTGCTCCATGGCACTTTCACTGGGGGGTCAGCTCGACACACAGCCCCCTTTGGATTTATTGGAAGGAAGAGACAGGCAGGGAGGTGGCAGCTAGCAGGAAGGGTCAGAGGGAGACTGTTAACTGTATCATATGGTGCATGCACTCTATGAGCAAGTTAAACTTTAACAGCTATTACCAGTATTAGGGGAGAGATGTGGTGATATTAATTTTATAGCTGCCTTTTGCCAAGTTCTGTTTTTTCCCTGAATTTGTCCAACATCTTTGTTATCACTGTCACCCAGAATCAAGCCTTGAAGTGTGTAAACAGCAGCAGAGCCAAGTTCCCACAGACTTGGTCACTTCACACAAAAGATATAAGCCTCACAATTTTGCTGCTAGGCCTAATACTTCACTTCAACATCAACCCTCCACACAAAAACAAACAGTGTGACTTGATTTTGTCTCCAAACCTGACAAGAGTAACAGAAGTAGGTGCAGCCAGACTCCATCACCCATCTATAGTTGATATAACATGTTAGGCTGTCTGCCAGTAATGCCATTTACAATTTCACCAAAAAGAAACCCAGGTGTAGTTTACACACTAAACACAGCTCAGTTTAGTTTTTATCACAGCTACACATGTCAAAGTTTGGCTTTTATGTAAAACTGAACATGTCTTAGCACCCTAAATCACAAAGTGCAACTTCACTGCTGAAGGACCTAACTGAGACACTTTGGCCTCAGTTTTGCCTGACAAGCATTTAAAAATTCTGGCTAGTCTCAAACATTTCTCCGGTCTTCACCACACCATGCATCACCATGTATGTACAAAGGAAGGTTACAGTTATAGAACATACAGTAAAGCATGAATCACGGATAGCACAGGTCAGGGCTACTTGTAGGGTCTATAAAAAGTATCAGAGGAGGAGTCAGGCTGATAGGATCATGTTAATACAGGCTTAGATCCCAACGGTTTACTGAAAGTTGGGTCCATAAAAACAGCAGTAAGGGATGATTAGCACCGACCCCATCTGTATCGTTCCCAGATGTCTGCTCTTACCCAGCTGGAGCATCTCTCAGCCTAAAATGAGAAGCACTTATCACAGTTTCAGAGCAAAGCTAATACTCAGATCCAAAGTAAATTTGATGTGACAAAAATCATTTTTTGTTTAATCCTTATAGAGCTACCAATTAAACAGTCTTAGTCTTATCTCTTTTTTTTTTAAACCTGAGTCTGAAAATACTTTTATTACTGTACATGCATCTATCATCAATGTTCATTTCAACATCTTATTTTGAGCTCCTGTATTAAATAACTAACTATGCTGATAAAGGATTTCATATTTAGAGTAAACAAAAATTTTATTATAAAATTGAATTCAATTTTGAGTACAAAATAGAACACTTGTTTTTGAAACAATAAAACTGTTTCATAAGAACTTTTTCTAGCTGCTGTCTGAATACAAGGACTAATAAGATTTCTTCTGCAGTTTGCATCAAACTATGTGGAGTCGAATTGAACTGATGCCTCAAGTGATATGAGAAATTGGCTTAATCCATGTCATGCGTTTTCTTGATCATGCAATTGGGAAAGTAAAATAAAAATGAAATAAGTGAGGTAAAAATTAGATAAAAAAATTTCATGTTTTGTTTTTCTGTCTTTGCAACTTTTTTCCTTGACTCTGTGTCAGTATTATTGCACCTGTACCTTACTGAACAATGTTTTAAAGACTTATTAGTTCATGAAGTTTTGTGATCTCAGGTAATTCCCAGCAAAGTTTTGACAAATAGCAAATGGAGCACAGGCCTAATTAGCGGCAAGTAAAAACACCTGTCTGGGTATGTAGTGTTTTTAAAGCAAAATAAATCTCTTGTTGCAACAGTCTTTTGTCATCTCATTGCAATACATGCATTGTGGGTATATTATCACCTCAGTGCCCCAAAATCTCAGTGAATGTACACTGAGTACTATTAACTCCAATACTATAAAACATAGTCTATGTATACTGACATTTTTATGACCTTTTATTCCTTAATATACTATGATGTTTTTTGACGTTTTATGGCTCACTATATTATGTTTTGATGATGCTTTTATGCTTAACTATACTTTAATGTTTTTTTGATCTTTTTGTGCCTTACTATACGATGACATTTTTTGACGTTTTAATGCCATACTATACTATGACACTTTTTGTCATTTTTATGTCTTACTATACCATTTCATTTCATGCCTGACCATACTATGACATTTTTATGACATTTTATGCCTTAATATACTATGACGTTTTTTGACATTTTTAGGCCATACTGTAATGTGACGTTTTGTGTCATTTCTATGCCTCACATTATTATTTCATTTGATGCCTGACAGTACTATGAAGCTTTTATGACATTTTATGCCTTAATATACTATGATGTTTTTTTGACATTTTATGCCATGCTATACTATGACGTTTTTTGACATTTTTAGGCCATACTGTAATGTGCCGTTTTGTGTCATTTCTATGCCTCACATTATTATTTCATTTGATGCCGGACAGTACTATGAAGCTTTTATGACATTTTATGCCTTAATATACTATGATGTTTTTTTGACATTTTATGCCATGCTATACTATGACGTTTTTTGACATTTTTAGGCCATACTGTAATGTGCCGTTTTGTGTCATTTCTATGCCTCACATTATTATTTCATTTGATGCCGGACAGTACTATGAAGCTTTTATGACATTTTATGCCTTAATATACTATGATGTTTTTTTGACATTTTATGCCATGCTATACTATGACGTTTTTTGACATTTTTAGGCCATACTGTAATGTGCCGTTTTGTGTCATTTCTATGCCTCACATTATTATTTCATTTGATGCCGGACAGTACTATGAAGCTTTTATGACATTTTATGCCTTAATATACTATGATGTTTTTTTGACATTTTATGCCATGCTATACTATGACGTTTTTTGACATTTTTAGGCCATACTGTAATGTGCCGTTTTGTGTCATTTCTATGCCTCACATTATTATTTCATTTGATGCCGGACAGTACTATGAAGCTTTTATGACATTTTATGCCTTAATATACTATGATGTTTTTTTGACATTTTATGCCATGCTATACTATGACGTTTTTTGACATTTTTAGGCCATACTGTAATGTGCCGTTTTGTGTCATTTCTATGCCTCACATTATTATTTCATTTGATGCCGGACAGTACTATGAAGCTTTTATGACATTTTATGCCTTAATATACTATGATGTTTTTTTGACATTTTATGCCATGCTATACTATGACGTTTTTTGACATTTTTAGGCCATACTGTAATGTGCCGTTTTGTGTCATTTCTATGCCTCACATTATTATTTCATTTGATGCCGGACAGTACTATGAAGCTTTTATGACATTTTATGCCTTAATATACTATGATGTTTTTTTGACATTTTATGCCATGCTATACTATGACGTTTTTTGACATTTTTAGGCCATACTGTAATGTGCCGTTTTGTGTCATTTCTATGCCTCACATTATTATTTCATTTGATGCCGGACAGTACTATGAAGCTTTTATGACATTTTATGCCTTAATATACTATGATGTTTTTTTGACATTTTATGCCATGCTATACTATGACGTTTTTTGACATTTTTAGGCCATACTGTAATGTGCCGTTTTGTGTCATTTCTATGCCTCACATTATTATTTCATTTGATGCCGGACAGTACTATGAAGCTTTTATGACATTTTATGCCTTAATATACTATGATGTTTTTTTGACATTTTATGCCATACTGTAATGTGATGTTTGTTGTCTTTTTATGCCTAACATTACTATTTCATTTGATGCCTGACCATACTATGACATTTTTATGACATTTCATGCCTTAATATACTATGATGTTTTTTTGACATTTTATGCCATACTGTAATGTGATGTTTGTTGTCTTTTTATGCCTAACATTACTATTTCATTTGATGCCTGACCATACTATGACATTTTTATGACATTTCATGCCTTAATATACTATGACGTTTTTTGACATTTTTAGGCCATACTGTAATGTGACACTTTTTATCATTTTTATACCTTACTATACCATTTCATTTCATGCCTGACCATACTATGACATTTTTATGACATTTCATGCCTTAATATACTATGATGTTTTTTTGACATTTTATGCCATGCTATACTATGACGTTTTTTGACATTTTTAGGCCATACTGTAATGTGACACTTTTTATCATTTTTATACCTTACTATACCATTTCATTTCATGCCTGACCATACTATGACATTTTTATGACATTTCATGCCTTAATATACTATGATGTTTTTTTGACATTTTATGCCATGCTATACTATGACGTTTTTTGACATTTTTAGGCCATACTGTAATGTGACACTTTTTATCATTTTTATACCTTACTATACCATTTCATTTCATGCCTGACCATACTATGACATTTTTATGACATTTCATGCCTTAATATACTATGATGTTTTTTTGACATTTTATGCCATGCTATACTATGACGTTTTTTGACATTTTTAAGCCATACTGTAATGTGACGTTTGTTGTCTTTTTATGCCTTACATTACTATTTCTTTTGATGCCTGACCATACTACGAAGTTTTTATGACATTTTATGCCTTAATATACTATGATGTTTTTTTGACATTTTATGCCATGCTATACTATGACGTTTTTTGACATTTTTAGGCCATACTGTAATGTGACGTTTGTTGTCTTTTTATGCCTTACATTACTATTTCATTTGATGCCTGACCATACTATGACATTTTTATGACATTTCATGCCTTAATATACTATGATGTTTTTTTGACATTTTATGCCATGCTATACTATGACGTTTTTTGACATTTTTAGGCCATACTGTAATGTGACGTTTGTTGTCTTTTTATGCCTTACATTACTATTTCATTTGATGCCTGACCATACTATGACATTTTTATGACATTTCATGCCTTAATATACTATGATGTTTTTTTGACATTTTATGCCATGCTATACTATGACGTTTTTTGACATTTTTAGGCCATACTGTAATGTGACGTTTGTTGTCTTTTTATGCCTTACATTACTATTTCATTTGATGCCTGACCATACTATGACATTTTTATGACATTTCATGCCTTAATATACTATGATGTTTTTTTGACATTTTATGCCATGCTATACTATGACGTTTTTTGACATTTTTAGGCCATACTGTAATGTGACGTTTGTTGTCTTTTTATGCCTTACATTACTATTTCATTTGATGCCTGACCATACTATGACATTTTTATGACATTTCATGCCTTAATATACTATGATGTTTTTTTGACATTTTATGCCATGCTATACTATGACGTTTTTTGACATTTTTAGGCCATACTGTAATGTGACGTTTGTTGTCTTTTTATGCCTTACATTACTATTTCATTTGATGCCTGACCATACTATGACATTTTTATGACATTTCATGCCTTAATATACTATGATGTTTTTTTGACATTTTATGCCATGCTATACTATGACGTTTTTTGACATTTTTAGGCCATACTGTAATGTGACGTTTGTTGTCTTTTTATGCCTTACATTACTATTTCATTTGATGCCTGACCATACTATGACATTTTTATGACATTTCATGCCTTAATATACTATGATGTTTTTTTGACATTTTATGCCATGCTATACTATGACGTTTTTTGACATTTTTAGGCCATACTGTAATGTGACGTTTGTTGTCTTTTTATGCCTTACATTACTATTTCATTTGATGCCTGACCATACTATGACATTTTTATGACATTTCATGCCTTAATATACTATGATGTTTTTTTGACATTTTATGCCATGCTATACTATGACGTTTTTTGACATTTTTAGGCCATACTGTAATGTGACGTTTGTTGTCTTTTTATGCCTTACATTACTATTTCATTTGATGCCTGACCATACTATGACATTTTTATGACATTTCATGCCTTAATATACTATGATGTTTTTTTGACATTTTATGCCATGCTATACTATGACGTTTTTTGACATTTTTAGGCCATACTGTAATGTGACGTTTGTTGTCTTTTTATGCCTTACATTACTATTTCATTTGATGCCTGACCATACTATGACATTTTTATGACATTTCATGCCTTAATATACTATGATGTTTTTTTGACATTTTATGCCATGCTATACTATGACGTTTTTTGACATTTTTAGGCCATACTGTAATGTGACGTTTGTTGTCTTTTTATGCCTTACATTACTATTTCATTTGATGCCTGACCATACTATGACATTTTTATGACATTTCATGCCTTAATATACTATGATGTTTTTTTGACATTTTATGCCATGCTATACTATGACGTTTTTTGACATTTTTAGGCCATACTGTAATGTGACGTTTGTTGTCTTTTTATGCCTTACATTACTATTTCATTTGATGCCTGACCATACTATGACATTTTTATGACATTTCATGCCTTAATATACTATGATGTTTTTTTGACATTTTATGCCATGCTATACTATGACGTTTTTTGACATTTTTAGGCCATACTGTAATGTGACGTTTGTTGTCTTTTTATGCCTTACATTACTATTTCATTTGATGCCTGACCATACTATGACATTTTTATGACATTTCATGCCTTAATATACTATGATGTTTTTTTGACATTTTATGCCATGCTATACTATGACGTTTTTTGACATTTTTAGGCCATACTGTAATGTGACGTTTGTTGTCTTTTTATGCCTTACATTACTATTTCATTTGATGCCTGACCATACTATGACATTTTTATGACATTTCATGCCTTAATATACTATGATGTTTTTTTGACATTTTATGCCATGCTATACTATGACGTTTTTTGACATTTTTAGGCCATACTGTAATGTGACGTTTGTTGTCTTTTTATGCCTTACATTACTATTTCATTTGATGCCTGACCATACTATGACATTTTTATGACATTTCATGCCTTAATATACTATGATGTTTTTTTGACATTTTATGCCATGCTATACTATGACGTTTTTTGACATTTTTAGGCCATACTGTAATGTGACGTTTGTTGTCTTTTTATGCCTTACATTACTATTTCATTTGATGCCTGACCATACTATGACATTTTTATGACATTTCATGCCTTAATATACTATGATGTTTTTTTGACATTTTATGCCATGCTATACTATGACGTTTTTTGACATTTTTAGGCCATACTGTAATGTGACGTTTGTTGTCTTTTTATGCCTTACATTACTATTTCATTTGATGCCTGACCATACTATGACATTTTTATGACATTTCATGCCTTAATATACTATGATGTTTTTTTGACATTTTATGCCATGCTATACTATGACGTTTTTTGACATTTTTAGGCCATACTGTAATGTGACGTTTGTTGTCTTTTTATGCCTTACATTACTATTTCATTTGATGCCTGACCATACTATGACATTTTTATGACATTTCATGCCTTAATATACTATGATGTTTTTTTGACATTTTATGCCATGCTATACTATGACGTTTTTTGACATTTTTAGGCCATACTGTAATGTGACGTTTGTTGTCTTTTTATGCCTTACATTACTATTTCATTTGATGCCTGACCATACTATGACATTTTTATGACATTTCATGCCTTAATATACTATGATGTTTTTTTGACATTTTATGCCATGCTATACTATGACGTTTTTTGACATTTTTAGGCCATACTGTAATGTGACGTTTGTTGTCTTTTTATGCCTTACATTACTATTTCATTTGATGCCTGACCATACTATGACATTTTTATGACATTTCATGCCTTAATATACTATGATGTTTTTTTGACATTTTATGCCATGCTATACTATGACGTTTTTTGACATTTTTAGGCCATACTGTAATGTGACGTTTGTTGTCTTTTTATGCCTTACATTACTATTTCATTTGATGCCTGACCATACTATGACATTTTTATGACATTTCATGCCTTAATATACTATGATGTTTTTTTGACATTTTATGCCATGCTATACTATGACGTTTTTTGACATTTTTAGGCCATACTGTAATGTGACGTTTGTTGTCTTTTTATGCCTTACATTACTATTTCATTTGATGCCTGACCATACTATGACATTTTTATGACATTTCATGCCTTAATATACTATGATGTTTTTTTGACATTTTATGCCATGCTATACTATGACGTTTTTTGACATTTTTAGGCCATACTGTAATGTGACGTTTGTTGTCTTTTTATGCCTTACATTACTATTTCATTTGATGCCTGACCATACTATGACATTTTTATGACATTTCATGCCTTAATATACTATGATGTTTTTTTGACATTTTATGCCATGCTATACTATGACGTTTTTTGACATTTTTAGGCCATACTGTAATGTGACGTTTGTTGTCTTTTTATGCCTTACATTACTATTTCATTTGATGCCTGACCATACTATGACATTTTTATGACATTTCATGCCTTAATATACTATGATGTTTTTTTGACATTTTATGCCATGCTATACTATGACGTTTTTTGACATTTTTAGGCCATACTGTAATGTGACGTTTGTTGTCTTTTTATGCCTTACATTACTATTTCATTTGATGCCTGACCATACTATGACATTTTTATGACATTTCATGCCTTAATATACTATGATGTTTTTTTGACATTTTATGCCATGCTATACTATGACGTTTTTTGACATTTTTAGGCCATACTGTAATGTGACGTTTGTTGTCTTTTTATGCCTTACATTACTATTTCATTTGATGCCTGACCATACTATGACATTTTTATGACATTTCATGCCTTAATATACTATGATGTTTTTTTGACATTTTATGCCATGCTATACTATGACGTTTTTTGACATTTTTAGGCCATACTGTAATGTGACGTTTGTTGTCTTTTTATGCCTTACATTACTATTTCATTTGATGCCTGACCATACTATGACATTTTTATGACATTTCATGCCTTAATATACTATGATGTTTTTTTGACATTTTATGCCATGCTATACTATGACGTTTTTTGACATTTTTAGGCCATACTGTAATGTGACGTTTGTTGTCTTTTTATGCCTTACATTACTATTTCATTTGATGCCTGACCATACTACGAAGTTTTTATGATATTTTACGCCTTAATATACTATGATGTTTTTTTTGACATTTTATGCCAT